>NW_013923795.1:0-502 GCF_000517525.1 Limulus polyphemus | reverse complement strand
AAAACAAGTAAATGATTTTCACTACATACATCCAAAAACCAAATAAATGATTTTCACTCCCTACTTTAAGAAACAACTTAATGATTTTCACTATCTACATCAAGAAACAAGTAAATGATTTTCACTCCCTACATGAAGAAACAAGTAAATGATTTTCAGTCTCTACATCAAGAAACAAGAAAATGATTTTCACTCTCTACAACAAAAAAAAAAATCATTTACTTGTTTCTTGTTGTACGAGTGAAAATCATTTACTTAATTCTTGATGTAGAAAGTGAAAATCATTTACTTGCACTCATTACGTCAAGAAACAGGTAAATGATTTTAACACTATACATCAACTAACAAGTAAATGATTTTCACTTTCTACATTAAGAAACAAGTAAATTATTTTCAATCTCTACATCAAGAAACAATAAATGATTTTGAATCCCGACATCAAGAAACCAGTAAATGATTTTCACTTCCTAGATTAAGAAACAAGTAAATTATTTTCACTCTC
>NW_013923794.1:0-210 GCF_000517525.1 Limulus polyphemus | reverse complement strand
GTCAGCAGTACAATGATAATGTTAAGTCAGGAGTGCAATAACAATGTTCAGAAAGGAGCATAATAACAATGTTGAGAAAGGAGCACAATAACAATGTTTAGTCAGCAGTACAATAACAATGTTGAGACAGGATTACAATAACAATGTTCAGTCAGAAGTACAATGACAATGTTAAGTCAGGAGTGCAATAACAATGTTGAGAAAGGAGCA
>NW_013923793.1:0-210 GCF_000517525.1 Limulus polyphemus | reverse complement strand
ACAGGACATAGTATTGTTAAATCTTGTGTATTCTTATTGACAGTACACAGTATTGATAAATCCTTTATATTCTTATTGACAGGACACATTATTGTTAAATCTTGTGTCTTCTTATTGACAGTACACAGTATTAATAAATCCTATATCTTCTTATTGACAGGACACAGTATTGATAAAACCTGTATCTTCTTATTGACAGGACACAGTATT
>NW_013923792.1:0-210 GCF_000517525.1 Limulus polyphemus | reverse complement strand
ACAGTACACAGTATCGTTAAATCTTGAGTCTTTTTATTGATAGTACACAGTATTGTTAAATCGTGTGTCTTCTTATTGACAGTACACAGTTTTGTTAAAACTTGTGTCTTCTTATTGACAGGACACATTATTGTTAAATCTTGTGTTTTCTTACTGACAGTACACATTATCGTTGAATATTGTGTCTTCTTATTGACAATACACAGTATT
>NW_013923791.1:0-208 GCF_000517525.1 Limulus polyphemus | reverse complement strand
ATTTTCAATAAGCAATCGTGAAAAATATTTGGGGGTGCTAACTTTTTTCCAGGTGTATATAATTAGTAATGTCTGTTGTCTGTCCATGTAACTACTTCTGTATAAATATAATAGTAATGTCTGTTGTCTGTCCATGTAACTACTTCTGTATAAATATAATAGTACTGTCTGTTGTCTGTCCATGTAACTACTTCTGTATAAATATAAT
>NW_013923790.1:0-300 GCF_000517525.1 Limulus polyphemus | reverse complement strand
GGGACATCTATGTACACCATTCCCTCTTTAAATAACTGGCAATAACATTTTTAATGTTGCAACCGATATATCCAGCTGTTCTATACACGGATACTAGTGGATATCTATGTACTCCATTCGTTCTTTAAATAACTGGCAATAACATTTTTAATGTTGCAACCGATATATCCAGCTGTTCTATACACGGATATTAGGGGATATCTATGTACTTGATATATCCAGCTGTTCTATACACGGCCCCTAATATACATTTATATTCACCATTCCCTCTTCAGATAACTGGGAATAACATTTTTAATT
>NW_013923789.1:0-208 GCF_000517525.1 Limulus polyphemus | reverse complement strand
CATGCCGATCCCAAGATTCTCGTCATTTACAAATACGCACGTTGGCACACGTGGGAGTTTCTAACAGAACTGGATCTTAACTTCAAACTCCACCTAACTCTCCTATATAGTTTCACAACAAAACGTCATAATCACACCCCATTTCCATAGAAGACTTTTTAATTCTAACTACTGATTGTATTGGTCAAGAACTGTTGATAAAAGAAAG
>NW_013923788.1:0-209 GCF_000517525.1 Limulus polyphemus | reverse complement strand
AATACTGTGTACTGTCAATAAGAAGACACAAGATTTAACGATACTGTGTACTATCAATAACAAGCCAAAAGATTTAACGATACTGTGTACTATCAATAATAGGCCACAAGATTTAACGAAACTGTGTACTGTCAATAAGAATACACAAGATTTAAAATACTGTGTACTGTCAATAAGAAGAAACAAGATTTAACAATACTGTGTACTGT
>NW_013923787.1:0-225 GCF_000517525.1 Limulus polyphemus | reverse complement strand
TATCTTTAAATCTTTGTGGCTTGTTAGTGATAGTACACAGTATTGTTAATTACTGTGGCTTGTTAGTGATTGTACACAGTATTCTTATATCTTGTGTCTTCTTATTGACAGTACACAGTATCGTAAATCTTGTGTCTTCTTATTGACAGTACACAGTATCGTTAAATCTTGTGTCTTCTTATTGAACAGTACACAGTGTCGTTAAATCTTGTGTCTTCTTATTGA
>NW_013923786.1:0-210 GCF_000517525.1 Limulus polyphemus | reverse complement strand
TCGCCAGGATGACTGGGATGTCTTACTATCTCCACTGCTGATGGCTTATAGGACAGCAGAGCATGAAACCACTGGATACACTCCAGCAAAGTTGATGTTTGGTCGGGAACTTCGGTTGCCAGTGGATCTGTTAACAGGACGCCCACCTTATGAAGAGTTTCCTGAAAATGTGTCAGAGTTTGTGAAAGTGTTAACAGAAAGGATGAATGA
>NW_013923785.1:0-209 GCF_000517525.1 Limulus polyphemus | reverse complement strand
GAATAATCTTAAAATTTAAAGCCCTTCTTTTGTTTATTATACCTGAAGGGAAAAAAAGGGAAATCGAAGCTCGCATATTTTGATATAGGATTATGAAATAAATATTGGAAATTTCGATGAAAGGATGTCCATTCTGAATAGTGCACATCACGACATTTTTTGTATTGAAATATGAAGAAAAATAATTTTTTTCAAAATTTTAGCAAAAA
>NW_013923784.1:0-210 GCF_000517525.1 Limulus polyphemus | reverse complement strand
CACCAATAGCCAAAGCTACAGTTGTAGCTTCCTGATTTGGTATTGCATATGCCTCTGGCCACTTGGTAAAATAATCCATCACCACACAAATGTACTTGTTTTCAGCACGAGTTTGGGGTAGAGGACCAGCAATGTCGACAGCTACTCTTTCCATTGGTGCACCAACTTGATATAACTTCATTGGAGCACGACCCTTATACTTGGGTCCCC
>NW_013923783.1:0-210 GCF_000517525.1 Limulus polyphemus | reverse complement strand
GTATTTTTTAACTTAGTTATGTAATTGTTCAATCTGTTCAAACTATATTATTCTTTACACTAAGAAAGTTAGCGAAGCAAAAAACTAATAGGTGTAGCTTTATGCTTGATTCCAAACAAACAAACACAACTTAAAAAAAAGAAATATACTATTGTTGGAATTAGCCTTAATTACCGTTTTTGAAAAAAGTGTTAAAATTAGGTAAAACAC
>NW_013923782.1:0-497 GCF_000517525.1 Limulus polyphemus | reverse complement strand
ACCAGGACACTGTAAGTTTATTTCAATAAACCACCTTTAATTAATACGTGTTATCTGATTACCAAGACACTGTAAGTTTATTTAATAAACCACCTTTAATTAACACGTGTTACCTGATTACCAAGACACTGTAAGTTTATTTAATAAACCACCTTTAATTAACACGTGTTATCTGATTACCAAGACACTGTAAGTTTATTTAATAAACCACCTTTAATTAACACGTGTTATCTGATTACCAAGACACTGTAAGTTTATTTCAATAAACCACCTTTAATTAACACGTGTTATCTGATTACCAAGACACTGTAAGTTTATTTCAATAAACCACCTTTAATTAACACGTGTTATCTGATTACCAAGACACTGTAAGTTTATTCAATAAACCACCTTTAATTAACACGTGTTACCTGATTACCAAGACACTGTAAGTTTATTCAATAAACCACTTTAATTAACACGTGTTATTTGATTACCAGGACACTGTAAGTTTATTT
>NW_013923781.1:0-210 GCF_000517525.1 Limulus polyphemus | reverse complement strand
TAACATACAACAGATAGTACTATCATATTTATATAAGTAACAGACAACAGACAGTACTATTATATTTATATAGATAACATACAACAGACAGTACTATCATATTTATATAAGTAACAGACAACAGATAGTACTATCATATTTATATAGATAACATACAACAGATAGTACTATTATATTTATATAAGTAACAGACAACAGACAGTACTATTA
>NW_013923780.1:0-243 GCF_000517525.1 Limulus polyphemus | reverse complement strand
GTTGTATGTCCATGTAACTACTTCTACATAAATATAATAGTACTAGCTGTTGTATGTCCATGTAACTACTTCTATATAAATATAATAGTACTAGCTGTTGTATGTCCAGGTAACTACTTCTACATAAATATAATAGTACTATCTGTTGTATGTCCATGTAACTACTTCTATATAAATATAATAGTACTATCTGTTGTATGTCCATGTAACACTTCTATATAAATATAATAGTACTAGCTGTTG
>NW_013923779.1:0-210 GCF_000517525.1 Limulus polyphemus | reverse complement strand
ATACACCAGTTATATTAATCATACTTGTTTCCCCATGTACAATATGGTGGTAAATGTATTTAGATACACCAGTTATATTCATCATACTTATTACCCATGTACAATATGGTGGTAAATGTATTTAGATACACCAGTTATATTCATCACACTTGTTTCCCCATGTACAATATGGTGGTAAATGTATTTAGATACACCAGTTATATTCATCAT
>NW_013923778.1:0-210 GCF_000517525.1 Limulus polyphemus | reverse complement strand
TACTATGGACCCTTGAGTTTGTTTGGTACTATACTATGGACGCTTGAGTTTGTTTGATACTATACTATGGACCCTTGAGTTTGTTTGGTACTATACTATGGACGCTTAAGTTTGTTTGATACTATACTATGGACGCTTTAGTTTCTTTGATACTATACTATGGACGCTTTAGTTTCTTTGATACTATACTATGGACCCTTGAGTTTGTTT
>NW_013923777.1:0-387 GCF_000517525.1 Limulus polyphemus | reverse complement strand
AGAAGACACAAGAATTTAACAATACTGTGTTTAAATCTTTTATCTTCTTATTGACAGTACACAGTATTGTTAAATCTTTTATCTTCTTATTGACAGTACACACTATCGTTAAATCTTGTGTCTTCTTATTGACAGTACACAGTATCGTTAAATCTTGTGTCTTCTTATTCGACAGTAAACGATACTGTGTACTGTCAATAAGAAGACACAAGATTTAACAATACTGTGTACTGTCGATAAAAAGACACAAGATTTAACGATACTGTGTACTGTCAATAAGAAGACACAAGATTTAACGATACTGTGTACTGTCCATAAGAAGACACAAGATTTAACGATACTGTGTACTGTCAATAAGAAGACACAAGATATAAGAATACTGTGTAC
>NW_013923776.1:0-210 GCF_000517525.1 Limulus polyphemus | reverse complement strand
TGCCAAGCTCACCCAACAGAAAAAAGAAGGATTAATAAATGACAATGGGGTCAGGGCCAGCTGACACAAGCTGCCTAAATATGATGAACAGAAGGATGACTTGAATGATTTTCTGGAGGGATATGAAAGATTTGCCCAAAGTCAGAAATGGGACAAAGGTGACTAGGCAGTCTGTCTCAGCCCACTTCTCACAGGAAAAGGCCTACAAGT
>NW_013923775.1:0-210 GCF_000517525.1 Limulus polyphemus | reverse complement strand
ATACATTAATTTACAACGTGGCTATCACTCTTTATGAAAGGATATCTACTCTATACATTGATTTACAACGTGGCTATCACTCTTTATTAAAGGATAACTACTCTATACATTGATTTACAATGTGGTTATCACTCCTTATGAAAGGATATCGACTCTATACATTGATTTTCAACGTGGCTATCACTCTTTATTAAAGGATAACTACTCTAT
>NW_013923774.1:0-207 GCF_000517525.1 Limulus polyphemus | reverse complement strand
ATATTATAGCTACTATATTAAACTAGCACTTGGTTTAATGTTTCCTTGCTTAACAACTATTATAGCTACTATATTAAACTAGCACTTGGTTTAATGTTTCCTTGCTTAACAATTATTATATCTACTATATTAAACTAGCACTTGGTTTAATGTTTCCTTGCTTAACAACTATTATATCTACTATATTAAACTAGCACTTGGTTTAAT
>NW_013923773.1:0-210 GCF_000517525.1 Limulus polyphemus | reverse complement strand
ATAGACAGGGAAAGGTCATTTTACTTGTACGTTCACAACACTTATAGACAGGGAAAGGTCATTTTACTTGTACGTTCACAGCACTTACAGACAGGGAAAAATCATTTTACTTGTACGTTCACAACACTGATAGACAGGGAAAGGTCATTTTACTTGTACGTTCACAACACTGATAGACAGGGAAAGGTCATTTTACTTGTACGTTCACAA
>NW_013923772.1:0-210 GCF_000517525.1 Limulus polyphemus | reverse complement strand
ATGTTGAAATAAACTTGTTTGAAAGTTAAAAGAAATTATATTCAAGTACCGAAAAGATTTCTTACTATCATATCTACAGTAATTTGAAATATGCCTATGCTAGACTGAACAAGGCATGATAGTTTACGCCAAATTTACAAAGTTCACGCTGCAATCCTCATGATTTATTTGGCACAATAAACAAAAGTATGGCTGCAATGAAACACAAAT
>NW_013923771.1:0-208 GCF_000517525.1 Limulus polyphemus | reverse complement strand
ATACTGTGTAATGTCAATTAGAAGACACAAGATTTAACGATACTGTGTAAAGTCAGTTAGAAAACACAAGATTTAACGATACTGTGTACTGTCAATAAGAAGACACGAGATTTAACGATACTGTGTACTGTCAATAAGAAGACACAAGATTTAACGATACTGTGTACTTTCAATAAGAAGACACAAGATTTAACAATACTGTGTACTG
>NW_013923770.1:0-211 GCF_000517525.1 Limulus polyphemus | reverse complement strand
TGTCAATAAGAAGATAAAGAATTTATCAATACTGTGTACTGTCATTAAGAAGACAAAAAATTTAACGATACTGTGTACTATCATAACAAGTCATAAGATTTAATAATACTGTGTACTATCACTAACAAGCCAAAAGATATAACGTTACTGTGTACTGTCAATAAAAAGACACAATATTTAAAAATAATGTGTCCTTTCAATAAGTATATAG
>NW_013923769.1:0-230 GCF_000517525.1 Limulus polyphemus | reverse complement strand
TTCTCACAGGTCATTAGGAGAAAAAGCCTTTATTATTTCCAGTCTCTATTATAGAACGGACTCTCCTAATGACCTGTGAGAACAAGCCTTTATTATTCCCAGTCTCTATTATAGAACAGACTCTCCTAATGACCTGTGAGAACAAGCCCTTATTATTTCAAGTCAATTATAGAACGGACTCTCCTAATGACCCGTGTGAACAAGCCTTTATTGTTTCGAGTCTCTATTAC
>NW_013923768.1:0-223 GCF_000517525.1 Limulus polyphemus | reverse complement strand
ATTTGGACTAATTCTTCTCGAATTTTTTTATGAACGTTCGTTGCGTACTTGCGTATTTACATGCAAAACTCTAGCTTCATGTTATCATTCTTGCTACTTAATTGGTCCATTTTGTTACTACTTTATTGGCTTTCTGAAAGAGAATGTGTACTGCAGTGAAGCTTTTTGATATTGCTCTGTTATAAATTTCTTGCTATCAGAGGGTTCTAAATTGATGGATCTT
>NW_013923767.1:0-210 GCF_000517525.1 Limulus polyphemus | reverse complement strand
AAATAAGAAGACACAAGTTTTAACGATACTGTGTACTGTCAATAAGAAGACACACGTTTTAACGATACTGTGTACTGTCAATAAGAAGACACAAGATTTAACGATACTGTGTACTGTCAATAAGAAGACACAAGTTTTAACGATACTGTGTACTGTCAATAAGAAGACACAAGATTTGACGATAATGTGTACTGTCAATAAGAAGACACA
>NW_013923766.1:0-374 GCF_000517525.1 Limulus polyphemus | reverse complement strand
ACAGTACACAGTATTGTTAAATCTTGTGTCTTCTTATTGACAGTACACAGTTTTTTTAAATGTTGTATCTTCTTATTGAAAGTACACAGTATCGTTAAATCTTGTGTCTTCTTATTGACAGTACACAGTATTGTTAAATCGTGTGTCTTCTTATTGAAAGTACACAGTATCGTTAAATCTTGTGTCTTCTTTTTGACAGTACACAGTACCAAGAAGACACAAGATTTAACATTGACAGTACACAGTATCGTTAAATCTTTTGTCTTCTTATTGAAAGTACACAGTATCTTTAAATCTTTTGTCTTCTTATTGTACAGTACAGAGTTTTGTTAAATGTTGTATCTTCTTATTGAAAGTACACAGTATCGTTAAAT
>NW_013923765.1:0-210 GCF_000517525.1 Limulus polyphemus | reverse complement strand
TAGATCCTGAGCATCAAACATCGATTAACTCCCCAAGAGGTGGAAGGCCGTAACTTCGAATCAGCTGTGTTCCAAGAATGCTGCAAGTTGTTTGGCATCCGAAAAACCAGGACAACGCCACTTCACCCACAGTCCAATGGGATGGTAGAAAAGTACAACTGGACACAGGGACAGGAACTGGCAAAGTTGTGTTATAGCCGCCAAGATGAG
>NW_013923764.1:0-269 GCF_000517525.1 Limulus polyphemus | reverse complement strand
GGACATCCTTTCATCGAAATTTCCAATATTTATTCCATAATCCTATATCAAAATAGGCGAGCTTCGATTTTTCTTTTTTCCTTCAGGTATAATAAACAAAACTAGGGCTTTAAATATAAGATTATTCAACCCAAATCACCCACATCTAACAGATCATGACGTCTTATTACAAAATAAACCTAACCTTTTGGATTATCTTTACTCTGAATGAATGTCTCAATTTCGAATTTTCTGCCGAAATAAACACTAGCCGTAATTCTTCTATTAAA
>NW_013923763.1:0-226 GCF_000517525.1 Limulus polyphemus | reverse complement strand
CGCTAAAGATGAGTATGGTGGTTATAAATACTGTAACTAGAGTTAACCTAAGTGTTCATGGAGTTCTTGTACCAAGTAAGGCTAAAGATGAGTATGGTGGTCATAAATTCTGTAACTAGAGTTACACCTAGGTGTTCATGGAGTAGTTGTGCCCATTAAGGCTAAATATGAGTATGGTGGTTATAAATTCGGTAACTAGAGTTTCACCTAGGTGTTCGTGGAGTTG
>NW_013923762.1:0-346 GCF_000517525.1 Limulus polyphemus | reverse complement strand
TTTTTATAGATAAAATACTGTGTACGACTAAATCGTGTGTCTTCTTAATGAGAGTACAAATACTGGATTTATCAAGAAGACACAATGTGTACTCCCAATAGTAGAGTTAAATCTTGTGTCTTCTTATTGACAGGATACAGTATCGTTAAATCTTGTGTCTTCTTTTTGACAGTTCACAGTATTGTTAAATCGTGTGTCCTCTTATTGACAGTACACAGTTTTGTTAAATCTTGTGTCTTCTTATTGAAAGTACACAGTATCGTTAAATCTTGTGTTTTCTTACTGACAGTACACATTATCGTTGAATATTGTGTCTTCTTATTGACAGTACACAGTATCGTTAAAT
>NW_013923761.1:0-210 GCF_000517525.1 Limulus polyphemus | reverse complement strand
AATATAAATCAAGGTTAGGGAATGCAAGAAATTATTTCGCAGTTTGGTGCTGTTTCAGTTTCATCTATTGTCCCTCGTCCTGGGGGCCATGAAGTACCATTTGTTTTAAATGATGATGTAGATTATCTGGTGGATTCTGGATTGACCATCAATGATGAAATCTATGTAGACCAAGGGGTGTTTAGCCGTACGTTGGCTGTTTCATTTATC
>NW_013923760.1:0-210 GCF_000517525.1 Limulus polyphemus | reverse complement strand
ATCGTTAAAGCTTGTGTCTTCTTATTAAAAGTGCACAGTATCGTTAAATATTGTGTCTTCTTATTGCCAGTACTTAGTATCGTTAAATTTTCTGTCTTCTTATTGACAGGACACATTATTGTTAAATCTTATGTTTTCTTACTGACAGTGCACGTTATCTTTGAATATTGTTTCTTCTTATTGACAGTACACAGTATCGTTAAATCTTGT
>NW_013923759.1:0-210 GCF_000517525.1 Limulus polyphemus | reverse complement strand
CCTTAGCCTTACTTGGTACAACTACTCCTTGAACACTTAGGTGTAACTCTAGTTTCCGAATTTATAACCACCATACTCATTTTTAGCCTTACTTGGTACAACTACTTTATGAACACTTAGGTGTAACTCTAGTTACCGAATTTATAAACACCATACTCATCTTTAGCCTTACTTGTTACAACGACACTATCAACAACTAGGTGTAACATT
>NW_013923758.1:0-210 GCF_000517525.1 Limulus polyphemus | reverse complement strand
ATGACTTAAACCAGTTATCTTAGGCCTGCTGCCACCTATTCTATTATTTTTATGTTCATCCTTATTGTTTGTAAGAGTGAAATTAAATCAAAAAAGTTTGAAGAATTTTAATTTTGAGAATTTCAAGTAATATTTGCTTACAGTTTGAACAAGGAAAAAGTCTTCAAACTGTCCTTACAATTCAAAATAAGTCCAATAAACTTTAGTTAA
>NW_013923757.1:0-210 GCF_000517525.1 Limulus polyphemus | reverse complement strand
CGTGTTCGTGGAGTTGTTGTACCAAATAAAGATAAAGATGAGTATGGGTGTTACACATTCGGTAACTAGAGTTACACCTAGGTGTTCATGTAACAGTTGTACCATGTAAGGCTAAAAATAAGTATGGTGGTTATAAATTCTGTAACTAGAGTTACACCTAGGTTTCATGGAGTAGTTGTACCGAGTCAGGCTAAGGATGAGTATGGTGGT
>NW_013923756.1:0-210 GCF_000517525.1 Limulus polyphemus | reverse complement strand
CAACAAAACTGGAAAAAAATATTTGTTGATTTCTTAATTTAGCGGCCCAGCATGGCCAGGTGGTTAGGACGCTCGACTCGCAATCTGCGGAAAGGGAAAGATCGATAATTTTTCTCGCTACATGTTCTGTTATATAGAAGCGTGAAACTAAAGTGTTGATAAATGTTCCTAGTCCCGGTCCCTTATTGAAAATTGTTCCAGTGAAAATTT
>NW_013923755.1:0-509 GCF_000517525.1 Limulus polyphemus | reverse complement strand
TGAACGTCGGTAACCTCCCTGAGTAAAAAGCGTGATCAATACATACTGAACGACAGTAACTTCCCTGTGTTATAACTTGATCAATACATACTGAACAACAGTAACCCTGAGTTATAGCGTGATCAATACATACTGAACGACAGTAACCTCCCTGAGTTATAGCTTGATCAATACATACTGAACGTCAGTAACCTCCCTGAGTTATAACTTGATCAATACATACTGAACGTCAGTAGCCTCCCTGAGTTATAACGCTATAACTCAGGGAGGTTACTGACATTCAGTATGTATCGATCACGCGATCGAAACATACTGAACGTCAGTAACCTCCTTGAGTTATAGCGTGATCGATACATACTGAACGTCGGTAACCTCCCTGAGTAAAAATCGTGATCGATACATACTGAACGACAGTAACCTCCCTGAGTTATAGCGTGATCAATACATACTGAACGTCAGTAACCTCCCTGAGTTATAGCGTGATCAATACATACTGAACGACACTAACC
>NW_013923754.1:0-207 GCF_000517525.1 Limulus polyphemus | reverse complement strand
ACATAGTTAATAGTACTATCGTGAACTAGAATAAATAGATTTTTATTGTTATACCAAATCACCATTATTAGTACTGTCGTGAACTAAAAGAAATAGATACTTATTGTCAAAGAAACATCATTAATAGTACTGTCGTGAACTAGAAGAAATAGATACTTATTTTCATACCAACACCATTATTAGTACTGTCGTGAGCTAAAAGAAATA
>NW_013923753.1:0-276 GCF_000517525.1 Limulus polyphemus | reverse complement strand
TCCCTATCAACATTAAAAATCACTATATCGAAACTCTGATCTGTTTAGTAGAGTATTTCACCCTCCCCCTATCCATGAGGCACCACGTCTTAACACCTGACACTGGTAAACAAAGTGGCTTGACATTGTATTTTTACTTAATCATCACATTGAAATGGTTACTCTAACGTATCTTATTGTAACTGTATTTTGTGTCACATCGCTAAATCATTTGCTACACACTGGTGTACCGCGACACATCCTATGAGAAACTCTGATCTAATAGTATTGAGCACA
>NW_013923752.1:0-461 GCF_000517525.1 Limulus polyphemus | reverse complement strand
AGACATTATAACATTAACGAAAAAGTAATTATGTCGCGTCAAAATATAAATAAAATAGAACTTTCGCTCATTCAGAGTAAACATAATCCAAAAGGTTCGGTTTATTTTGTAATAAGACGTCATGATCTGTTAGATGTGTTTGATTTGGGTTGAATAATCTTATATTTAAAGCCCTTTTTTTTCCTTCAGGTATAATAAACAAAACTTATAGGATTATGGAATAAATATTTTGAATTTCGATGAAAGGATGTCCATTCTGAATAGTACACATCAAGGGCATCTTTGTATTGAAATATGAAGAAAACTAAATTTTAGCAAAACATGAAGGCTATAGCCATGGTATTTTCGGCGAAAATGTCAATTTTTTGAAACTTAAAAAACAGTGCTTATTTGATGCGCAATTCATAGAAGAATTACGGTTAGTGTTTATTTAGGCCGAAAATTCGAAATAGAGACATTAT
>NW_013923751.1:0-210 GCF_000517525.1 Limulus polyphemus | reverse complement strand
ACACGCTATAATTCACAACGATTCACGCACTTTACTTACGATCACTACCGCTCACTTGACTCAATTATCTGTCTCTATATCTCTCTATCTGCAATTGTCTATGCCGTCACTTCTCTCGCTTTATTTGCCGCGCTTATATACAATAAGAGCGCGCGTCTAGCAAACGCTAGGACGTTCGACAGGTTCCTCGATCTTTCTAGAACTCCAGCG
>NW_013923750.1:0-210 GCF_000517525.1 Limulus polyphemus | reverse complement strand
CACGAAGAGTATCATCAATTTTTGGCAGTGGGTATGAGTCTTTTTCGGTTATACTGTTAAGAGCCCTGAAGTCCACACAGTAACATTGGGTCCCATTCTTCTTCTGGACTAACACGACAGGAGCTGACCAGGGACTATCTGATTTCTCGATTATCCCTTCCTTAATTAGGCCATCCATGACCTTCTCCATCTCTTGTCACTTTGCTGTAG
>NW_013923749.1:0-349 GCF_000517525.1 Limulus polyphemus | reverse complement strand
ACTATGGAACTAAAAAATATGGGTGGGTTTGGCCAGTCTAACATCTTAAGACTATGGAACTAGAAGGATATGGGTGGGATATGGCTAGTATGACATCTTAAGACTATGGAACTAAAAGGATATGGGTGGGTTTGGCCAAGTCTAATATCTTAAGACTCTGCTATGAAGCTAAAAAAATATTGGGTGGGTTTGGCCAGTCCAACATCTTAAGACTCTGCTATGAAACTAAAAAATATGGGTGGGTTTGGCCAGTCTAACATCTTAAGACTCTGCTATGAAGCTAAAAAAATATGGGTGGGTTTGGCCAGTCTAACATCTTAATACTCTACTATGAAGCTAAAAAAATATT
>NW_013923748.1:0-210 GCF_000517525.1 Limulus polyphemus | reverse complement strand
CTATGGAATAGATTGGTCAAGTTGTTACAGCTAGATCATGTCACCTGACTATTGTTCTGGTTACTATAGAGCAGATTGGTCATGTTGTTACAGCTAGATCATGTCACCTGACTATTTTTCTGATTTCTATAGAGCAGATTGGTCATGGTGTTACAGCTAGATCATGTCACCTGACTATTGTTCTGGTTTATATAGAATAGATTGGTCATG
>NW_013923747.1:0-210 GCF_000517525.1 Limulus polyphemus | reverse complement strand
TTATAATAGTACACAGTATCGTTAAATCTTTTGTCTTTTTTTGACAGTACACAGTATTGATAAATCCTTTATCTTCTTATTGACAGGACACAGAATTGTTAAATTATGTGTCTTCTTATTGACAGTACACATTATTGATAAATCCTGTGTCTTCTAATTGACAGTACACAGTGTTGATAAATCTTGTGTCTTCTTATTGACAGTACACAG
>NW_013923746.1:0-209 GCF_000517525.1 Limulus polyphemus | reverse complement strand
TATAAAATTCAGTTATAATTACCATAGCAGGCCAAACTACAATATATCATAAGGTCATAAAGACCCCGTGTATTCACTTGTGATATAAAATACAGTTATAATTACAAAAGCAAGTCATAGTACAATACATCATAAGGTCATAAAAACCCCGTGTATTCACTTGTTATATAAAATACTATTATAATTACAACACATTTCATTGTTCAATA
>NW_013923745.1:0-210 GCF_000517525.1 Limulus polyphemus | reverse complement strand
TTACCAGTATTTGATCTATAGTAGATATACTTACCAGTATCTGATCTATAGTAGATATACTTACCAGTATTTGATCTATAGTAGATATACTTACCAGTATCTGATCTATAGTAGATATACTTACCAGTATCTGATCTATAGTAGATATACTTACCAGTATTTGATCTATAGTAGATATACTTACCAGTATCTGATCTATAGTAGATATAC
>NW_013923744.1:0-207 GCF_000517525.1 Limulus polyphemus | reverse complement strand
TACCTTTAGTACATTATTATAGTTACCTTTAATACAATATTATAGTTACCTTTAGTACAATATTATAGTTACCTTTAGTACAATATTATATACAGTTTCTTTTAATAAAATATTATAGTTATCTTTAGTACAATATTATATGTAATTTCTTTTAATGAAATATTATAGTTACCTTTAGTACAATATTATATGTAATTTCTTTTAATG
>NW_013923743.1:0-210 GCF_000517525.1 Limulus polyphemus | reverse complement strand
GTGGCGACCTGTGAAGGGGAGGAGAGGATCCTGGTGGTTGAGTGGTGTCTGGGCACTGCAACACACCACTTTGGCCTTGAATTCCTGTAGACGGGTGGCCCCCCTAGGGTCAAGTGGCTGGTCCACTGGGGCTAGGGTCAACTGAGTACCAGTGTTGGGCGTTCTCAACGGGTGTTGTAGACATTGTGTCTGATACTGGTGTTTGGGTAT
>NW_013923742.1:0-209 GCF_000517525.1 Limulus polyphemus | reverse complement strand
CACCGTTTCCCTTCTCAAAACTGAGTAGAGTTTCTTCTTCGACAGTGGCTTTTTCAGGTGACACTTCTTCAGCAGCATCATTTGTCTTTTGTTCACTTCTTCCCAATTGAAATGTCCTGGACCATGATAATGCCAAAGCCTGTTGGAATGCACCACTTTTGGCTTACCTCGCCGACCACATTTTATCTGGAACGTCCTGCCTGAGAGAC
>NW_013923741.1:0-267 GCF_000517525.1 Limulus polyphemus | reverse complement strand
CAAATATACTCTTGTCACTGTAAGCAATACAAATAAAAATATACTCTTGTCACTATAAGCAATACCAATTCAAATATACTCTTGTCACTATAAGCAATACAAATAAAAATACACGCTTGTCACTATAAGCAATACAAACACAAATATACTCTTGTCACTATAAGCAATACAATACAAATACACGCTTGTCACTATAAGCAATAGAAATTCAAATATACTCTTGTCACTATAAGCAATACAAATACGAATATACTTTTGTCACTATAA
>NW_013923740.1:0-226 GCF_000517525.1 Limulus polyphemus | reverse complement strand
ACACAATATTCAACGATAGTGGGGTACTGTCAGTAAGAAAACACAAGATTTAACAATAATGTGTCCTGTCAATAAGAAGACATAAGATTTTAACGATACTGTGTACTGTCAATAAGAAGACAAGATTTAACGTATACTGTGTACTGTCAATAAGAAGACACAAGATTTAACGATACTGTGTACTGTCAATAAGAAGACACAAGATTTAAAGTATACTGTGTACTTC
>NW_013923739.1:0-210 GCF_000517525.1 Limulus polyphemus | reverse complement strand
GGAACGTGTACGTGTTAGATATGGAAGAAAGTATATGTCTAGTCTAGGAACGTGTACGTGTTAGATATGGAAGAAAGTAGGTGTCTAGTCTAGGAACGTGTACGTGTTAGATATGGAAGAAAGTAAATGTCTAGTCTAGGAACGTGTACACAGCGTGGTCACAAGTAAATAGACACCTAATTTTTCGTCATTTAACTGATTTATGATGAC
>NW_013923738.1:0-210 GCF_000517525.1 Limulus polyphemus | reverse complement strand
ATATATATATACATCTGGAGTGTAAAGGTCGTTTATCTAAACTTTTATCACAATGTGTAAATCCTTCCAGTATGCACTACAAACTTTGAAAGAAAAACAAACAATTTATGGACATGGCCTTGAAACGGGAAGGAGGATCAGAGAAATTAACCATATAGGGTATGAACATAGTGTATTTAACATTGAACCGAAATAAAAATATATTGTTAT
>NW_013923737.1:0-210 GCF_000517525.1 Limulus polyphemus | reverse complement strand
TGTCTTCTTATTGACAGTACACAGTATCGTTAAATCTTGTGTCTTCTTATTGACAGTACACACTATCGTTAAATCTTGTGTCTTCTTATTGACAGTACACAATATCTTTAAATCTTTTGGCTTGTTAGTGATAGTACACAGTATTGTTAATTCTTGTGGCTTGTTAGTGATAGTACACAGTATTCTTATATCTTGTGTCTTCTTATTGAC
>NW_013923736.1:0-209 GCF_000517525.1 Limulus polyphemus | reverse complement strand
TAAAATAATTTCTTTAACCAGAATGTATACACTCCAGCATTTTTGTAAAATAATTGACTTTAACCAGAATGTATATACTTCAGCATATTTATAAAATAATTGACTAAAACCAGAATAAATACACTCCAGCATATTTATAAAATAATTTCTTTAACAAGAATGTATACACTCTAGCATATTTATAAAATAATTGTCTTTAACCAGAATGT
>NW_013923735.1:0-210 GCF_000517525.1 Limulus polyphemus | reverse complement strand
CTAATATTAGAATTTCTCATATGAAATGCGCGTAATTTTATTCGTAAAGATTTCCCATACATGTGTCTACTTGAGTTTGTTACAGGATGTTCTATAACTTTAATGGGATTGAGTTTGTTACAGGATGTTCTATAACTTTAATGGCATTGAGTTTGTTACAGGATGTTCTATAACTTTAATGGGATTGAGTTTGTTACAGGATGTTCTATA
>NW_013923734.1:0-210 GCF_000517525.1 Limulus polyphemus | reverse complement strand
TACACAGTATCGTTAAATCTTGTGTCTTCTTATTGACAGTACAGAGTATCGGTAAATATTGTGTCTTCTTATTGACAAAACACAGTATTGTCAAATCTTGTGTCTTCTTATTGAAAGTACATAGTATCGTTAAATCTTGTGTCTTCTTATTGACAGTACACAGTATTGTTAAATCTTATGTCTTTTTATTGACAGGACACATTATTGTTA
>NW_013923733.1:0-210 GCF_000517525.1 Limulus polyphemus | reverse complement strand
GGCAAAAGATGAATATGGTGGTTAAACATTCGGTAACTAGAGTTACACCTAGGTGTTCATGGAGTGGTTGTACTAAGTAAGGCTAAAGATGAGTATGGTGGTTATAAATTCGGTAACTAGAGTTAAACCTACGTGTTCGTGGAGTTTTGTACCAAATAACGCTAAAGATGAGTATGGGGTTACACATTCGGAAACTAAAGTTACACCAAG
>NW_013923732.1:0-210 GCF_000517525.1 Limulus polyphemus | reverse complement strand
GCCAAGACGGGTCTGCAGACTAGATAGCTCGGACGTGTCTGTAAACTAGATAGCCTGGACGTGTCTGTAGACCAGATAGCCTAGACGGGTCTGTAGACCAGATAGGCTGGACGGGTTTGTAGACCAGATAGCCTGGGCTGGTCTGTAGACGAGATAGCCTGGACGGGTCTGTAGACCAGATAGCCTGGACGGGTCTGTAGACCAGATAGC
>NW_013923731.1:0-210 GCF_000517525.1 Limulus polyphemus | reverse complement strand
GCATCAAACATCGAGATGATTCATAAAATATAAACTTTTCTGTAGCTTCTACAGTACTAAAGAATCGAGGCCAACATCCTCTTTCTTGGCCTTGTACATTGGCGTTCATGTGCAACACGTGTTCAGAACAGTGATGACTAAAGAGGTTGTTAACTGCCTCTACTGTGACCTTTGGTCACTAACCTCCTACGCTTGTTTATATAGCTTGTG
>NW_013923730.1:0-300 GCF_000517525.1 Limulus polyphemus | reverse complement strand
TGTCATTGTTATTAAGAGTACACTGTAATATGAGTGTCATTGTTATTAAGAGTTGTACTCTTAATAACAATGACATTCATATTACAGTGTCTGTAATATGAGTGTCATTGTTATTAAGAGTACACTGTAATATGAATGTCATTGTTATTAAGAGTACACTGTATATTAATGTCATTGTTATTAAGAGTACACTGTATATTAATGTCATTGTTATTAAGAGTACACTGTATATTAATGTCATTGTTATTAAGAGTACACTGTAATATGAGTGTCATTGTTATTAAGAGTACACTGTAATAT
>NW_013923729.1:0-209 GCF_000517525.1 Limulus polyphemus | reverse complement strand
CTCAATAAGAAGACACAAGATTTAGCAATACTGTGTACTATCTATAAAAAGACACAAGATTTAACGATACTGTGTACTGTCAGTAAGAAGAAACAAGATTTAACGATACAGTGTACTGTCAAAAAAAAGACACAAGATGTAACGATACTGTGTACTGTCAATAAGAAGACACAAGATTTAACGATACTGTGTACTGTCAATAAGAAGAC
>NW_013923728.1:0-533 GCF_000517525.1 Limulus polyphemus | reverse complement strand
GAAGACACAAGATTTAACAATACTGTGTACTTTCAATAAGAAGACACAAGATTTAACGGTACTGTGTACTGTCAATAAGAATACACAAGATTTAACTATACTGTGTAGTTTCAATAAGAAGAAACAAGATTTAACAAAACTGTGTTCTGTCAATAAGAAGACACACGATTTAACCCAGTACACAGTATTTCAATAAGAATACACAAGATTTAACGATACTGTGTACTGTCAATAAGAAGACACAAGATTTAACGATACTGTGTACTGTCAATAAGAAGACACAATTAAATCTTGTGTCTTCTTATTGACAGTACACAGTATTCAATACTGTGTACTTTCAATAAGAAGACACAAGATTTAACGGTACTGTGTACTATCTATGAAAAGACACAAGATTTAACGATACTGTTTACTGTCAATAAGAAGACACAAGATTTAACGATACTGTGTACTGTCAATAAAAGACACAAGATTTAACAATACTGTGTACTATCAAAAGAAGACACAAGATTTAACAATACTGTGTACTGTCA
>NW_013923727.1:0-522 GCF_000517525.1 Limulus polyphemus | reverse complement strand
TGTTACCGCATAACTGTTTTGTAATGTGGCTCTCAACAGTACCGTGTAAATAATCAGTAATGTGGCTCTCAATATTACAGCATAACTAGTCAGTAATGTGGCTATCAATGTTAACGGTACCGCGTAAATAGTCAGTAATGTGGCTCTCAACGGTACCGCGTAAATAGTCATTAATGTGGCTCTCAATGTTATTGCATAACTGTTTAGTAATGTGGCTCTCAACGGTACCGCTTAAATAGTCAGTAATGTGGCTCTCAATATTACAGCATAACTAGTCAGTAATGTGTCTCTCAATGTTACTGCATAACTAGTGAGTAATGTGGCAGTAATGTGGCTCTCAATATTACCACATAAATAGACAGTAATGTGGCTCTCAATATTACCGCATAACTAGTCAGTAATGTGGCTCTTATTGTTACTGCATAACTAGTCTGTAATGTGGCTTTCATTCTTACCACATAACTAGTCAGTAATGTGGCTCTCAATGTTACTGCATAACTGTTTTGTAATGTGGCTCTCAAA
>NW_013923726.1:0-290 GCF_000517525.1 Limulus polyphemus | reverse complement strand
GTGTTTTCATTGTCAATAAATAATGTGTACTGTCAATAAGAAGACACAATATTCAACGCACAAGATTTAACAATAATATGTCTGTTTTCTTACTGACAGTACACATTATCGTTAAATCTTGTGTCTTCTTATTGACAGTACACAGTATCGTTAAATCTTGTGTCTTCTTATTGACAGTACACAGTATCGTTAAATGTTGTGTCTTCTTATTTACAGGACACATTATTGTTAAATCTTGTGTTTTCTTACTGACAGTACACATTATCGTTGAATATTGTGTCTTGTTATTG
>NW_013923725.1:0-210 GCF_000517525.1 Limulus polyphemus | reverse complement strand
CCTACAATCTAAGGTTCTCACTCGTGCCTACAATCTAAGGTTCTGACTCGCGCCTACAATCTAAGGTTCTGACTCGCACCTACAATCTAAGGTTCTGACTCGCGCCTACAATCTAAGGTCCTGACTCGCGCCTACAATCTAAGGTCCTGACTCGCGCCTACAATCTAAGGTCCTGACTCGCACCTACAATCTAAGGTTCTGACTCGCACC
>NW_013923724.1:0-210 GCF_000517525.1 Limulus polyphemus | reverse complement strand
TTACTACCACTGATGTGACTGTTACCGATGCTAGGACATTTCCTGATGAAGTAGATGAACCCCACGTGAAGCAGAAGCCAGCGAGACGGAGACCAGTACGGAAGAAGATACGTCCCGTAAAATTAAGAGACTTTGTTGAACTCTAATTTTGTGTTTGTAATTCTGTACATTTTAATTAAGTTATTGTTATTGGTTTATTATATGTGGTTA
>NW_013923723.1:0-209 GCF_000517525.1 Limulus polyphemus | reverse complement strand
CTAATCTTCTCGAATTTTTTATGAACGTTCGTTGCATACTCACGTATTTACATGACAAAACTCTAGCTTCATATTATCTATTTTTGAGTACTTTTGTGGTCCATTTTGTTATTACTTTATTGGCTTTCTGAAAGAGAATGTGTAGTGCAGTGAAGCTTTTTGATATTGCTCTTTTATAGATTTCTTGCTATCAGAGGGTTCTAAATTGA
>NW_013923722.1:0-212 GCF_000517525.1 Limulus polyphemus | reverse complement strand
CTGTCAAAGCACACATGTCCCTCCCCCCCCCCCCCAAAAAAAAAGCAGCAACAATAACAAATATATTTTCCCAACTTTGACGGTTGGTTATTCTTATATGAGTTAGTATCTTTAACTTAGAAATCAAAGCACATAAAATAACCAGCTCCAGAAGTTTACACAGAGATCCACCTTTTAGCAACAGTCAGTGTTCGTTTCCTTTTTTTCTTGGT
>NW_013923721.1:0-208 GCF_000517525.1 Limulus polyphemus | reverse complement strand
TATACTGTGTAGTCCCAATAAGAAGACACAAGATTTAACAATACTGTGTACTCTCATTAAGAAGACACACGATTTAGCAATACTGTGTACTATCTATAAAAAGACACAAGATTTAACGATACTGTGTCCTGTCAATAAGAAGGCACAATATTTAACGATACTGTGTACTGTCAATAAGAAGACACAAGATTTAACGATACTGTGTACT
>NW_013923720.1:0-232 GCF_000517525.1 Limulus polyphemus | reverse complement strand
ACCATACTCATCTTTAGCCTTATTTGTTACAACTACTCCACGAACACCTAGGTGTAACTCTAGTTACCGAATTAATAACCCCATACTCATCTTTAGACTTACTTGTTACAACTACTCCATGAACACCTAGGTGTAACTCTAGTTACCGAATTAATTACCCTCATACTCATTTGTAGTGTTATTTGGTACAACAACTCCACGAATACCTAGGTGTAACTCTAGTTACCGAATT
>NW_013923719.1:0-210 GCF_000517525.1 Limulus polyphemus | reverse complement strand
CATATTATAACACAGGAAGAAACAATATCCAGTGAACTAACTAATGTGTACGAAACGTCAGGACAATCGTGTATTAAAGAACTTAACGGACCAATTACGAAAGACTTGGACTGTAGAACAACAATAAATAACGAAAAATTATGTGCATCATTGGAAGAAGATTCAGTCAATGTGAACGCTGATGACCAACAACCGTACAGTAATGGTCAA
>NW_013923718.1:0-737 GCF_000517525.1 Limulus polyphemus | reverse complement strand
CTTGTGTATTTTTTTGACAATACACAGTAACGTTAAATCTTTTGGCTTGTTAGTGATAGTACACAGTATCATTAAATCTTATGACTTGTTATGATAGTACACAGTATCGTTAAATCAATAAGAAGACACAAGATTTAACGATACTGTGTCCTGTCAATAAGAAGATAAAGAATTTATCAATACTGTGTACTGTCAATAAGAAGACAAAAGTCCTGTCAATAAGAAGATACAGGATTTATCAATACTGTGTACTGTCTCAGTATTGTTAAATCTACTGTCAGTAAAAAGACACAACGATACTGTGTTAAATCTTGTGGCTTGTTATTGATAGCACACTGTATCATTAAAAGTTATGACTTGTTATGATAGTACACAGTATCGTTAAATCTTTCATAAGATTTAATGATACTTTGTACTATCAATAACAAGCCACAAGATTTAACAATACTGTGTCCTGTCAATAAGAAGATACAGGATTTAACGATACTGTGTACTATCATAACAAGTCATCTTGTTATGATAGTACACAGTATCGTTAAATCTTGTGTCTTCTTATTGACAGTACACAGTATTGATAAATCCTTTATCTTCTTATTGACAGGATACAATATTGTTAAATTTTGTGTCTTCTTATTTACAGTACACAGTATCGTTTAATCTTGTGTCTTCTTATTGACAGTACACATTATTGATATATCCTGTATCTTCTTATTGACAGAACACAGTATTGTTAAATC
>NW_013923717.1:0-287 GCF_000517525.1 Limulus polyphemus | reverse complement strand
CGTTAAATCTTGTGTCTTCTGTGTACTATATATAAGTCAATAAGAAGACACATGATTTAGCAATATACTGTGTACCCTTGTTAAATGTTGTGTTTTCTTATTGACAGTACACAGTATCGTTAAATCTTGTGTCTTCTTATTGACAGTACACAATATTGTTTTATCTTGTGTCTTCTTATTGAAAGTACACAATATCGTTAAATCTTGTGTCTTCTTATTGACAGTACACAGTATCGTTAAATCTTGTGTCTTCTTATTGACAGTACTCAGTATCGTTAAATCTTGTG
>NW_013923716.1:0-210 GCF_000517525.1 Limulus polyphemus | reverse complement strand
CCTTACTTGGTACAACTACTCCACGAATACCTAGGTGTAACTCTAGTTACCGAATTTATAACCATCATATTCATCTTTAGCCTTACTTGGTACAACTACTCCACGAATACCTAGGTGTAACTCTAGTTACCGAATTTATAACCATCATATTCATCTTTAGCTTTACTTGGCACAACTACTACATGAACACCTTGGTGTAACTATAGTTAA
>NW_013923715.1:0-210 GCF_000517525.1 Limulus polyphemus | reverse complement strand
ATTTCAAATGTATATATAATTAAATTTATTTCGTTTCACATCCTCCACGTGCAAAATTTGACATGGCTTAGCAACCTACAGCAAGCAGCAAACACGTACAAAGTTTGTAACTAGAAGAGATGATTGTTTGCTATACTTCTTTATTTATTGTTATATGTTTTAAGAAAATAAGTTTAAGAACCTATTTCTAAATAGTAATAATGTATATAC
>NW_013923714.1:0-210 GCF_000517525.1 Limulus polyphemus | reverse complement strand
AACTAGAATCATGATTCGATACCAATAGTAAGTTCAAACCCTAACTAGAATCATGATTCGATACCAATAGTAAGATCAAACCCTAACTAGAATCATGATTCGATACCAATAGTAAGTTCAAACCCTAACTAGAATTATGATTCGACACCAATAGTAAGATCAAACCATAACTAGAATCATGATTCGATACCAATAGTAAGTTCAAACCCT
>NW_013923713.1:0-210 GCF_000517525.1 Limulus polyphemus | reverse complement strand
ACCTGTCTTCCTTATTATAATGAGACATAATCCTTGTAACATTGACCTGTCTTCCTGGTTATAATGAGACATGTTCCTGGTAACATTGACCTGTCTTCCTGGTTATAATGACAACTGTTCCTGGTAACATTGACTTATCTTCCTATTTATAATGGGACATGTTACTGGTAATATTGAGCTTTCTTCCTGATTATAATGAGCCATGTTCCT
>NW_013923712.1:0-210 GCF_000517525.1 Limulus polyphemus | reverse complement strand
CCAATATACTCATCGTTAGCGTTACGTGGTACAAGAACTACACGAACACCTAGGTGTAACTCTTGCTACCGAATTTGTAACCACCATTCTCATCTGTAGCGTTATTTGGTACAACAACTCCAAGAATACCTAAGTGTAATTCTAGTTACCGAATTTATAACCACCATACTCATCTTTAGCTTTACTTGGCACAACTACTCCATCAACACC
>NW_013923711.1:0-209 GCF_000517525.1 Limulus polyphemus | reverse complement strand
TCCAGACATCTAAACCACGTAATCTCCAAACTGTGTAGCGTCCAAGTATCAAAACAATCAAACCAAGTAACATCATACCATGTACTGTCCAGACATCTAAACCACGTAATCTCCAAACTGTGTAGCGCCAAACATCAAAACAATCAAACCAAGTAACATCATACCATGTACTGTCCAGACATCTAAACCACGTAATCTTCAAACTGTGT
>NW_013923710.1:0-211 GCF_000517525.1 Limulus polyphemus | reverse complement strand
AAAAGTCCGTTATAATAGTCGACCAAATATAGTTGAAAACTGACTAAAACGACCCATATCAATGCCAACAAAATCTAGTGGAAGGAAAACTAAAAGACCTTTATAACAGTCGACAAAATATAGTTTAAGAAGGATTAAAAATACAATTATAGAAGTCATTAAAATATAGTGTAAGAAAGACTAAAAATACCGCTATCAAAGTCAAAAATAA
>NW_013923709.1:0-260 GCF_000517525.1 Limulus polyphemus | reverse complement strand
GTATTGTTAAATCTTGTGTATTCTTATTGACAGTACACAGTTTCGTTAAATCTTGTGGCCTGTTATTGATAGTAAACAGTATCGTTAAATCTTTTGGCTTGTTATTGATAGTACACAGTATCGTTAAATCTTGTGTCTTCTTATTGACAGTACACAGTATTGTTAAATCCTATGGCTTGTTATTGATAATACACAGTATCGTTAAATCTTGTGTACTGTCAATAAGAAGACACTTTAACAATAGTTATTTTATTTTCTTA
>NW_013923708.1:0-243 GCF_000517525.1 Limulus polyphemus | reverse complement strand
GAGGGTCCTTTTAATCAGTTTTCCACTAGATTTTGTTAACTTTGATAACGTGTTATTAGTTTTCTTCCACTCGATTTTTTCGACTTTCATAACTGTCTTTTTAGGCCTTCTTAGACTAGATATTTTCGACTTTGATAGAGGTATTTTTAGTCTTTCTTACACTATATTTTAATGACTTTCATAATGGTATTTTTAATTTTTCTTAAACTATATAGCTGTATTTTTAGTCTTTCTTACACTATA
>NW_013923707.1:0-208 GCF_000517525.1 Limulus polyphemus | reverse complement strand
AATCTCACTAACCTTTTTTGCTGCTTAGTTTGTTAGATTTGGATATGTGCACACTGGGTGTGATATAACTATGTTATTGCTAACGTCGCCTTCGTTGATAACTTTTTGGTAAATAAACATGTTTGTTGTCTTTATCTTTTGTGTATTCACTGTATTGTATTGAACAAAATGGTTATGCGGCTCGCACTCGTCATTCTCTCAGTTATTT
>NW_013923706.1:0-458 GCF_000517525.1 Limulus polyphemus | reverse complement strand
CGAATTTATAACCACCATATTCATCTTTAGCCTTACTTGGTACAACTACTCCATGAACTGTTAGGTGTAACTCTAGTTACCGAATTTATAACTACCATATTCATCTTTAACCTTACTTGGTACAACTACTCCATGAACACTTAAGTGTAACTCTTATAAATTCTGTAACTAAAGTAAGGCTAAAGATGAGTATGGTGGATGAAGTAGTTGTACCGTACACCTAGTTTAACTCTAGTTTCCAAATTTATAACCACCATACTCATCTTTAGTCTTACTTGGTACAACTACTCCATGAACTCTTAGGTGTAACTCTAATTACCGAATTTATAACCACCATACTCATATTTAGCCTTACTCGGTACAACTACTCCATGAACACCTAGGTGTAACTCTAGTTACCGAAGTTATAACCACCATACTCATCTTTAGCCTTACTTGGTACAACTACTCCATGAACA
>NW_013923705.1:0-209 GCF_000517525.1 Limulus polyphemus | reverse complement strand
CCACGACAAGATGTCTTTGAGTGACCAAACCGCTGACACTGAAAACATCGGAGAGGGTTGGGAGTATAAGGCCGTACCTTACAGTTCAAATAACCTGCCTTAATGGCGGCAGGTGGACGTGGTGATGAAAACGTCAAAATTAAAACTGAGGTCGGCACCATAATTCCATCTTGACGAGTGGAGATCCTTCGGACTGCCGAAACTCCTTG
>NW_013923704.1:0-210 GCF_000517525.1 Limulus polyphemus | reverse complement strand
AGATAAGCCTAAGTGAGATTTTTTCTTTGGACACCCAAGGACCTCAAAGTTTTATATAATTTTGAATGGATATCTCTAACTAAATAAACATTGTTTTCACAGCATATCTCAATATGACAATTAAAAAGAATATAATATAAACAAATGATACTTGCATACTTAATAAAATTTAAATTAGTAACACATATAATATGTCTAACAATTTTGATC
>NW_013923703.1:0-366 GCF_000517525.1 Limulus polyphemus | reverse complement strand
AACAGCAAAAGAAACAAGAAGAACGAGAAAAGAAACAAGAAGAACGAGAAGAGAAATTACAACAGTTGTTAGAGGAAAAAGAAAAGAAACAAGAAGAACGAGAAGAGAAATTACAACAGTTGTTAGAGGAAAAAGAAAAGAAACAAGAAGAACGAGAAGAACGAGAAGAGAAATTACAACAGTTGTTAGAGGAAAAAGAAAAGAAACAAGAAAAAAGACAACAGCAGTTACAAGAAAACCTACGACAATGGTAGCTCGAACAACAAAATAAACAAGAGAGATTACAACAGTTGTTGGAGGAAAAAGAAAATAAACAAGAAGAACGAGAAAAGAAACAAGAAGAGAGATTACAGCAGTTGTTGGAGG
>NW_013923702.1:0-210 GCF_000517525.1 Limulus polyphemus | reverse complement strand
AAACTCTTCCATTACATGATGCGATTTCTTATCCCCCCCCCCAAACTTTATTCCTTCTAAGAGGTTGGAGTTGATGTGTTTGTGATATGAAACGGATGCAAGTTTCTTTAATTTATATATGGTCCGGCATGGCCAGTGGTTAGAGGGCGCTCGACTCGCAATCTGAGGGTCGCGGGTTCGAATCCCCCATCACACCAAACATGCTTGCCA
>NW_013923701.1:0-500 GCF_000517525.1 Limulus polyphemus | reverse complement strand
TATTTTATTAAGTTTTTGACGTGACATGATGCGTTTTCGTTAAGGTTATAATGTCTCTGTTTTGAATTTTCTACCAAAATAAACACTAGCCGTTATTCTTCTATTAACTGTGCTTCTAAAAAGTTCTTTTGTTTTTTATACCTGAAGGAAAAAATGAAAAATCGAAGCTCACCTATTTTGATATACGATTATGGAATAAATATTGGGAATTTCGATCAAAGGATGTCTATTCCGAATAGAGCACATCAAGGGAATCTTTGTATCGAAATATGAAGAAAAATAAATTTTTTCAAAATTTTAGCAAAAAACGAAGGCTATAGCCTTGGTATTTTCGGGCTTTAAATATAAGTTAGATGAGGGTGATTTGGGTTGAATAATCAGATCATGACGTCTATTACACAATAAACCCCACCTTTCGGATTATATTTACTCTGAATGAACAAAAGTTCTATTTTATTAAGGTTTTGACGCGACATGATGCGTTTTCGTTAAGGTTATAA
>NW_013923700.1:0-211 GCF_000517525.1 Limulus polyphemus | reverse complement strand
AAGATACCTTTAAAGCTGTCTTTGTACACCCCTAGTAATATAACAGACGGACAACAAGGGATCCTTTAAAGCTGTCTTTGTACAACCCTAGTAACATAATAGACGGACAACAAGGGATCCTTTAAAGCTGTCTTTGCACACCCCTAGTAACATAACAGACGGACAACAAGGGATCCTTTAAAGCTGTCTTTGTACACCCTAGTAACATAAT
>NW_013923699.1:0-326 GCF_000517525.1 Limulus polyphemus | reverse complement strand
CCATGTACCAGCCACAAGGTCAGTCTCTACACCTAATGTTATGTATCAATCAATGTACCAGCCACAAGGGTCAGTCTCTCACCTAATGTTATGTATCATCATGTACCAGCCACAAGGTCAGTCTCTCACCTAATGTTATGTATCAATCATGTACCAGCCACAAGGTCAGTCTCTACACCTAATGTTATGTATCAATCATGTACCAGCCACAAGGTCAGTCTCTACACCTAATGTTATGTATCACTCATGTACCAGCCACAAGGTCAGTCTCTACACCTAATGTTATGTATCAATCATGTACCAGCCACAAGGTCAGTCTCTCACCT
>NW_013923698.1:0-210 GCF_000517525.1 Limulus polyphemus | reverse complement strand
ATAACCCTTGCACTCTGAGCACATGATACTAGGATTGTACTGATAACATTTATACACTGTGTACATGGTACTAAGATCATACTGATTATTCTCACACTGAGTACATGGTACTAGAACTGCATAGTTGAATACAAACGATTTGAACTACCTGTACAATTAATACAGTGGCTCCGTGACCACCAACAATTTACGACAACTAGGATCATACTT
>NW_013923697.1:0-209 GCF_000517525.1 Limulus polyphemus | reverse complement strand
ACCCATGTACGCCACTGTCCCAGTGCCTGCTTGTACTATGAGTATTTTCTTAAGAAGTTGCCAGATATTAAAGTTACAATCTCGTTCTTCTGGTTTTATTTCAGTATGTTAGGTACGACACCCTTGTACGCCACTGTCCCAATGCCTGCTTGTACTATGAGTATTTTCTAAGAAGTTGCCAGATATTAAAGTTACGATCTCGTTCTTTT
>NW_013923696.1:0-209 GCF_000517525.1 Limulus polyphemus | reverse complement strand
ACCTACGGACTTTTATTTAATGGCAGTGGATATGACAAACACAGCAGTGGTCGGAACACTATTTATATAAGCTATTTGATACAACAACAATGGCAATGTGTTTGTTGTGAGAAGAGAAAGTCACTATACACTATAAAAGCACAGCTGTACCTATGGACTTTTATTTAATGGCAGTGGATATGACAAACACAGCGGTGGTCGGAACACTA
>NW_013923695.1:0-210 GCF_000517525.1 Limulus polyphemus | reverse complement strand
GTAGTTATTAGACCAACATTTAGTTAATAGTAGTTATTAGACCAACATTTAGTTAATAATAGTTATTAGACCAACATTTCGTTAATAGTAGTTATTAATCCAACATGTAGTTAATAACAGTTATTAGACCAACATTTAGTTAATAATAGTTATTAGACCAACATGTAGTTAATAATAGTTATTAGACCAACATTTAGTTAATAGCAGTTA
>NW_013923694.1:0-210 GCF_000517525.1 Limulus polyphemus | reverse complement strand
TAAGAAGACACAAGATTTAACTATACTGTGTACTGTCAATAAGAAGACACAAGATTTAACGATACTGTGTACTGTCAATAAGAAGACACAAGATTTAACAATACTGGGTACTTTCAATAAGAAGACACAAGATTTAACGATACTGTGTACTGTCAATAAGAAGACACACGATTTAACAATACTGTGTACTGTCAATAAGAAGACACAAGA
>NW_013923693.1:0-366 GCF_000517525.1 Limulus polyphemus | reverse complement strand
ATTGGGGTACTTTAGGTTATTAACATGGGTAAACGTTTTTCCCATGTGTGTTTTCCTATGTTTTCCACCAACGTCAACTGTGTAGGTTATCTTGATTATGTACTACATTGGGGTACTTCAGGTGATTAACATGGGTAAACTTTTTTCCCATGTGTTTTTTCCTATGTTTTCCACGTACGTCAGCTGTGTAGGTTATCTTGATTATATACTCTTCAGGTGATTAACATGGGTAAACGTTTTTTCCCATGTGTGTTTTCATATGTTTTCCACGTACGTCAGCTGTGTAGGTTATCTTGATTATGTACTACATTGGGGTACTTCAGGTGATTAACATGGATAAACGTTTTTCCCATGTGTGTGTTTTCC
>NW_013923692.1:0-515 GCF_000517525.1 Limulus polyphemus | reverse complement strand
TTATTGACAGTACACAGTATCGTTAAATCTTGTGTCTTCTTATTGACAGTACACAGTATCGTTAAAAATCGTTAAATCTTGTGTCTCCTTATTGACAGTACACAATATCGTTAAATCTTGTGTCTTGTTAATGACAGTACATAGTATCGTTAAATCTTGTGTCTTCTTATTGACAATACACAGTATAGTTAAATCTTGTGTCTTCTTATTGACAGTGCACAGTATTTTTAAATCTAGTGAAATCTAGTGTCTTCTTATTGACAGTACACACTATCGTTAAATCTTTACTGTCAATAAGAAGACACCACAGTATCTTTAAATCTTTTGGCTTGTTAGTGATACTACACAGTATTGTTAATTCTTGTGGCTTGTTAGTGATAGTACACAGTATTTTTATATCTTGTGTCTTCTTATTGACAGTACACAGTATCGTAAATCTTGTGTCTTCTTATTGACAGTACACAGTATCGTTAAATCTTGTGTCTTCTTATTGACAGTACCCAGTATCGTTAAAT
>NW_013923691.1:0-210 GCF_000517525.1 Limulus polyphemus | reverse complement strand
GAGTTGTAAGAGCTGTTCGTAATGGAGAACGATTCAAGACACAAGGAATAAAGGAAATCATAATTGTAGGATCTGTTAGTATTGGACAATGATACAAGACACAAGGAATAAAGGAAATCTGAGTTGTAAGATCTGTTCGTATTGGACAATGATTCAAGACACAAGGAATAAAGGAAATCAGAGTTGTAAGATCTGTTCGTATTGGACAAT
>NW_013923690.1:0-210 GCF_000517525.1 Limulus polyphemus | reverse complement strand
CACCAAAAGACAAAGGCTATAGATCATATTTTTTGCCAAATTTTGAAAAAAATTGTTTTTCTTCATATTTCAATACAAAGATGCCTTTGATGTAAGACTTTCAAAATAGAGATCATTTTATGAAAATTCCCAATAGTTATTTCATAATCTTTAATACAAATTTCGATTAGTGTGGATTTTTCTCTTGTTGTTTTTTTGTCTTCAATTGTA
>NW_013923689.1:0-608 GCF_000517525.1 Limulus polyphemus | reverse complement strand
TAATGTTCAATGCTGTATGTAAATACAATGACTGGTATAGTCAAACTGTCCTTCAGTGTGTGTTCATGCTGTATGTAAACCTACTATACCAGTCATTCTATTTACATACAGCATGAACACACGTGACAAACATACAGCATGAACACTAACTGACCAATTGTCCTACTATACCAGTCATTGTATTTACATACAGCATGAACACACAGTGACCAACTGTCCTACTATACCAGTCATTGTATTTACATACAGCATGAACACACACTGACCAATTGTCCTACTATACCAGTCATTGTATTTCCAGTCATTGTATTTACATACAGCATGAACACAGTGACCAACTGTCCTACTATACCAGTCATTGTATTTACATACAGCATGAACATTAACTGACCAATTGTTATAGTAGGACAATTGGTCAGTTAGTGTTCATGCTGTATGTAAATACAATGACTGGTATAGTAGGACAGTTTGTCAGTTAATGTTCATGCTGTATGTAAATACAATGATGGGTATAGTAGGACAGTTTGTCAGTTAATGTTCATGCTGTATGTAAATACAATGATGGGTATAGTAGGACAATTTGTCACTGTGTTCATGCTGTATGTAAA
>NW_013923688.1:0-549 GCF_000517525.1 Limulus polyphemus | reverse complement strand
GTTTATGGAGTAGTTGTACCAAGTAAGGCTAAAGATGAGTATGAATTTATAACCACCATAATCATCTTTAGCCTTACTTGGTACAACTACTCCATAAATACCTAGGTGTAACTATAGTTACCGAACTTATAACCACCTTTATAATCACAATACTCATCTTTAGTCTTACTTGGTACAACTACTCCATGAACACTTAGGTGTAACTCTAGTTACCAGGTATAACTCTAGTTACCGAAAGGTGTTTATGGAGTAGTTGTACAAAGTAACGCTAAAGATGAATTTATAATCACCATACTCATCTTTAGCCTTACTTGGTACAACTACTCCAACACCTAGGTGTAACTCCTGGAGTTGTTGTACCAAAGAATGCTAAAGACGAGTATGTTGGTTACAAATTCGGTAACTAGAGTTACACCTAGGTATTCGTGGAGTTGCTGTACCAAATAACGCTAAAGATGAGTATGGAGGTTATTAAATTCTGTAATTAGAGTTACACCTATGTGTTCATGGAGTAGTTGTACCAAGTAAGGCTAAAGATGAGTATGATGG
>NW_013923687.1:0-210 GCF_000517525.1 Limulus polyphemus | reverse complement strand
TATTCGTGGAGTTGTTGTAACAAATAACGCTACAGATGAGTATGGGGGTTATTAATTCGGTAACTAGAGTTACACCTATGTGTTCATGGAGTAGTTGTACCAAGTAAAGCTAAAGATGAGTATGGTGGTTATAAATTCAGTAACTATAGTTACACCTAGGTGTTCATGTAGTAGTTGTGCCAAGTAAAACTAAAGATGATTATGGTGGTT
>NW_013923686.1:0-225 GCF_000517525.1 Limulus polyphemus | reverse complement strand
TCTCTTCTTGTTTCTCTTCTCGTTCTTCTTGTTTCTTTTGCTTGTCTTGTATTGCTGCCATCAAATCTGCTAAGCTGTAGTTTGATTTGCCGCTTCTCGTTTCCATTTTTTTTGTCCCACTCTCTGACACCAATTTGTTACGTCTCCGTTCGTTAGTTAATTTTCCGTAAATTCGTTCCGACGAAACTTTAGCGACACAAGTCCTTTCTTAAATAAAACTGGTTT
>NW_013923685.1:0-233 GCF_000517525.1 Limulus polyphemus | reverse complement strand
TTATCTCTCAATAGATGGAGAAAAATTAAGAGGAAAATACTTGGACGTTCAGTTATTTCAATAGATAGAGAAAAATTAAAAAAAAATACTTGGAGGTTCACTTATCTCTCAATAGATGGAGAAAAAATAATAAGGAAAAATACTTCAAAGTTCAGTTATTTCTCAATAGATGGAGAGAAAAAATTAAGAAAAAATCCTTGGAAGTTCAGTTATATCTCAATAGATGAAGAAAT
>NW_013923684.1:0-210 GCF_000517525.1 Limulus polyphemus | reverse complement strand
TGGGAATCACATCCACTTATGTATTATGTATGTAAACACCTTTATCTCACTGGGATCACATCCACTTATGTATTACATTGTAAACACCTTTATCTCACTGGGATCACATCCACTTATGTATTATGTATGTAAACACCTTTATCTCACTGGGATCACATCCACTTATGTATTACATTGTAAACACCTTTATCTCACTGGGATCACATCCAC
>NW_013923683.1:0-208 GCF_000517525.1 Limulus polyphemus | reverse complement strand
GGAAGGGGAACATCATCTAACATTGTGAATTTAATAGTAAAAGGGAGAAGGAAAGGGAACATCATCTAACATTATGAATTTAATAGTAAAAGGAAGAAGGAAGGGGAACATCATCTAACATTGTGAATTTAATAGTAAAAGGAAGAAGGAAGTGGAACATCATCTAACATTATGAATTTAATAGTAAAAGGAAGAAGGAAGGGAACAT
>NW_013923682.1:0-210 GCF_000517525.1 Limulus polyphemus | reverse complement strand
GTAAGGTATCTGATAACAAAGTAATTTCCACTAACGTTGTTTCATCACAGCAAACCTGTCACGTCAAGCATCTGATGTTAGAGTAATTTCAAGTAATGTTGTTGCGTTACAGCAAGTTTGTCATGTAAAGTATCTGATATTATGATAGTTTCCACTAACGTTGTCGCATTATTACAAGCTAGTCATATACATTATCTGATATTAGAGTAG
>NW_013923681.1:0-387 GCF_000517525.1 Limulus polyphemus | reverse complement strand
AGCTGTTACTATAACGGTGTTAACATGTTTATGGTACAGAGCTGTTACTATAACGGTGTTAACATGTTTATGGTACAGAGCTGTTACTATAACGGTGTTAACATGTTTATGGAAGCTGTTACTATAACGGTGTTAACATGTTTATGGTATATAACGGTGTTAACATGTTTATGGTAAAGTAACAGCTTTGTACCATAAACATGTTAACACCACTAGGGTAACAGCTTTGTACCATAAACATGTTAACACCGTTATAGTAACAGCTCTGTACCATAAACATGTTAACGCCGTTATAGTAACAGCTTTGTACCATAAACATGTTAACACCGTTATAGTAACAGCTCTGTACCATAAACATGTTAACACCGTTATAGTAACAGCTATATA
>NW_013923680.1:0-210 GCF_000517525.1 Limulus polyphemus | reverse complement strand
AAGACACAAGATTTAACAATACTGAGTACTGTCAATAAGAAGACACACGATTTAGCAATACTGTGTACTATCCAATAAAAAGACACAAGATTTAACAGCACTGTGTACTGTCAATAAGAAGACACAAGATTTAACAATACTGTGTACTGTCAATAAGAAGACACAAGATTTAACGATACTGTGTACTGTCAATAGGAAGAAACAATATTC
>NW_013923679.1:0-210 GCF_000517525.1 Limulus polyphemus | reverse complement strand
AGGACTGTCCTAAATATAGTTTGATTAAATGATTTACCACAGGACTGTCCTTAATATAGTTTGATTAAATGATTTACCACAGGACTGTTCTAAATATAGCTTGATTAAATGATTTACCACAGGACTGTTCTAAATATAGTTTGATTAAATGATTTACCACAGGACTGTCCTAAATATAGTTTGATTAAATGATTTACCACAGGACTGTCC
>NW_013923678.1:0-210 GCF_000517525.1 Limulus polyphemus | reverse complement strand
CAGTATTGTTAAGTTCTATATTAATAACCAATATGAACTTCTCAAAAGCACAATACAACTTAAATTTCCTGCCAAGTGGCATCCGTTAAAATTGTTCGTACGTTTGTTAGGATTAAACAAAATGCGTTTCATTTGGGCCAGTACATTTGTAGTTTATTTCCATTTTGTTTATTACATACAGTAAATATCAGTGTTTTAAGTTATTTACTG
>NW_013923677.1:0-210 GCF_000517525.1 Limulus polyphemus | reverse complement strand
TTCCAAGAACACCTAGGTATAACTCTATTTTCCGAATTTATATCCACCATTCTCATCTTTAGCCTTACTTGGTACAACTACTCCATGAAACCTAGGTGTAACTCTAGTTACAAAATTCATAACCACCATACACATCTTTAGCCATACTTGATACAACTACTCCATAAACACCTAGGTGTAACTATAGTTACCGAATTTATAACCATCATA
>NW_013923676.1:0-394 GCF_000517525.1 Limulus polyphemus | reverse complement strand
ACAACGCCACTTCACCCACACCGACCAAACATCAACTTTGCTGGAGTGTATCCAGTGGTTTCATGCTCTGCTGTCTATAGGTCATCAACATTGGAGGGAGTAAGACATCCCAGTCATCTTGGCGGCTATTACAAAACTTTTCCAATTCCTATCCCAGTGTCCAGTTGTACTTTCTACCATCCCATCAGAACTTCGGTTGCCAGTGGATCTGTTAACAGGACGCCCACCTTATGAAGAGTTGCCTGAAAAATGTGTCAGAGTTCGTGAAAGTGTTATCGGGAAGGATGGAAGATATACACCATCAAGTGCGTTCAAACTTGAAAATTTCTGCTGATTCCATGAAGCTATGTTATGATAAGAGATCTACTGAAGTCAGCTTTATACCAGGAGACAA
>NW_013923675.1:0-210 GCF_000517525.1 Limulus polyphemus | reverse complement strand
TTCAGTATACTAGAGCAGTGTTGGCAAGTTCTCCTCGTTTCAGTATACTAGAGCAGTGTTGGCAAGTTTCCCATGCCTCAGTATACAAGAGTAGTATTGGCAAGTTTCCCATGCCTCAGTACACTAAAATAGTGTTGGCAAGTTCTCCACGTTTCAGTATACCAGAGTAGTGTTGGCAAGTTCTCCACGTTTCAGTATACTAGAATAGGG
>NW_013923674.1:0-210 GCF_000517525.1 Limulus polyphemus | reverse complement strand
TGCAGTGCATTATGAACGGAAAGGCGATATTTACTAAAGCATCTGACATGCATGCAGTGCATTATGAACGGAAAGGTGATGTTTACTAAAGTATTTGACTTGCATGCAGTGCATTATGAACGGAAAGGTGATGTTTACTAAAGTATTTGACATGCATGCAGTGCATTATGAACGGAAAGGTGATGTTTACTAAAGCATTTGACATGCATG
>NW_013923673.1:0-210 GCF_000517525.1 Limulus polyphemus | reverse complement strand
TCAACAAGATAGTACAAGAATAAAGTGATAACAAAGTTAACAATATAGTACAAGAATAAAGTGATAACAAAGTCAACAAGATAATACAAGAATAAAGTGATAACACAAGGAACAATATGGACGATGAAAGTGACAATAAAGCTAATAAAGTGAACAGGAAGAGAAGAATGAAGAAAGAACAAGGTTTTGTTTCTTACAAGATAGTACATA
>NW_013923672.1:0-209 GCF_000517525.1 Limulus polyphemus | reverse complement strand
AGAGGATGAGTATTGTGGTATGTTAGACACGTTTAGAGGATGAGTATTGTGGTGTTTTAGACTCGTTTAGAGGATGAGTATTGTGGTGTGTTAGACACGTTTAGAGGATGAGTATTGTGGTGTGTTAGACACGTTTAGAGGATGAGTATTGTGGTGTGTTGGACACGTTTAGAGGATTAGTAATGTGGTGTGTTGGACACATTTAGAAT
>NW_013923671.1:0-302 GCF_000517525.1 Limulus polyphemus | reverse complement strand
GGTAAAACAACTCCCCGAACACCTATGTAGTTACCGAATTTATAACCACCATACTCATCTTTAGCGTTATTAGGTACAACAGCTCCACGAACAACTAGGTGTAACTCTGGTTCCCGAATTTATAACCACCATACTCATCTTTTGCTTTAGTTGGTACGACTACTCCATGAACACCTAGGTGTAAGTCTAGTTTCCGAGTTTATAACCACCTTACTCAGCTTTAGCCTTTCCTAGAGTGAAACCTAAGTGTTCATAGAGGAGTTGTTCCCATTACCGAATTTATAACCACAATACTCATCTTT
>NW_013923670.1:0-209 GCF_000517525.1 Limulus polyphemus | reverse complement strand
TTTATCGTTGCGTAGTAATATGCAGAGTTTTACCTTCCTACTGTTTGTTTTAAAGGAGTTATGGAACGTTTAGCATTTTGTACCAGTACGTCGTTCTTTTTGGACGGATCATCTCCAAATTTTGTATGAACGTTCGTTGCATACTTGCGTATTTTCATGAAAAATTCTAGCCTTCTATTGTCATTTTTGCGACTTTTGTTGTCGTTTTA
>NW_013923669.1:0-206 GCF_000517525.1 Limulus polyphemus | reverse complement strand
CTGCACTACACATTCTCTTTCAGAAAGCCAATAAAGTAATAACAAAATGGATCACAAAAGTCTCAAAAATGATAATATGAAGCTAGAGTTTTTCATGTAAATACATGAGTATGCAACGAACGTTCATAAAAAAATTCGAGAAGATTAGTCCAAATGGAACGAAGTACTGGTACAAAACGCAAAAACTTCCATAACTTCCTTAAAAC
>NW_013923668.1:0-210 GCF_000517525.1 Limulus polyphemus | reverse complement strand
GCCAATATTCAGTTCTTCACATTATATAGCCACACAATAGCAGGTATAATAAATGAATCATTGGCCAATATTCAGTTCTTTACATTATATAGCCACACAATAGCAGGTATAATAAATGAATCATTGGCCAATATTCAGTTCTTCACATTATATAGCCACACAATAGCAGGTATAATAAATAAATCATTGGCCAATATTAAGTTCTTTACA
>NW_013923667.1:0-384 GCF_000517525.1 Limulus polyphemus | reverse complement strand
GTCACGTTAGGACTGTAGATTATTTTGGTTTTCCCAATTCAACAATATCTCGATGTCACGTTAGGACTGTAGATTATTTTGGTTTTGCCAATTCAACACTACCTCGATGTTACGTTAGGAATGTAGATTATTTTGGTCTTGCCAATTCAACACTATCTCGATGTCACGTTAGCCCTGTAGATTATTTTGGTCTTGCCAATTCAACACTATGTTGAATTGGCAAATAGAGATAGTTTCTAACGTGACTTCAACACTACCTCGATGTCACGTTAGGAATGTAGAATATTTTGGTCGTGCCAATTCAACACTATCTCGATGTCACGTTAGCACTGTAGATTATTTTGGTCTTACAAATTCAACACTATCTCGATGTCACATTAGGAC
>NW_013923666.1:0-210 GCF_000517525.1 Limulus polyphemus | reverse complement strand
CCTTATTGTCAAATCAACAGGCTATTATCCTTTCTTGTCCTAGTTTGTAAATCAATAGGCCACTATCCTATCTTGTCTTAATTATTGTAAAAATGCTATTATCTTCTCTTGTCCTATTTATTAAGTCTATAGTATATTATCCTATCTTGTCCTATTTATAAAATCAAGAGGGTATTATTGTCTAGTGTCCAGATTGTTAAATGAACAGGC
>NW_013923665.1:0-210 GCF_000517525.1 Limulus polyphemus | reverse complement strand
TAGAAACACAAGTAAGTTGGTAAGGATGATAATAATAATAGAAACACAAGTAAGTTTACCTAAGGATGATAATAATAATAGAAACACGAGTAAGCTGGTAAGGATGGTAATGATAATAGAAACATGAGTAAGTTGGTAAGGATGATAATAATAATAATAATAGAAACACGAGTAAGTTGGTAAGGATGATAATAATAATAATAGAAACAC
>NW_013923664.1:0-249 GCF_000517525.1 Limulus polyphemus | reverse complement strand
CGCAATCAAAGACTTCAAGCACAAGCTGCAAGACAGGCTGATCAAATACAGGAAGAGACTTTGGAACAACGTAAATTTAGACTTCGAGCTCAAGCTGAAAGGCAGGCTACTCAAAGACTGCAAGAAACTGTTGCACAGTACAAAGTTAGGTCAGAATCATCAAGGCAAGCTGAATATAGACAACAAGAAACTTCTGAACAACGTCAAAACAGACTTCAAGCACAAACATTAAGCCAAATAACTTACAGA
>NW_013923663.1:0-210 GCF_000517525.1 Limulus polyphemus | reverse complement strand
TTTAGCCTTACTTGGTACAACTTCTCAATGCACACCTATTTAGCTCATGTGCAACCACCATACTTACCTTTAGCCCTTCTTGGTACATGAACTCCACGAACACCTAGGTATAACTCTAGTTACCAAATTTATAAATACCATACTCATCTTTAGCGTTATTTGGTACAACAACTCCACGAACACATAGGTGTAGTTCTAGTTACAGAATTT
>NW_013923662.1:0-210 GCF_000517525.1 Limulus polyphemus | reverse complement strand
ACAAAGTTTGTTGTTACTTAACAATCGACTACATACTTTACTTTATTGTTACTTAACAATCGACTACATACTTTACTTTATTGTTACTTAACAATTGACTACATATTTTACTTTATTGTTAATTAACAATCGACTACATACTTTATTGTTATTTAACAATCGACTACATATATTACTTTGTTGTTACTTAACAATCGATTACATACTTTA
>NW_013923661.1:0-210 GCF_000517525.1 Limulus polyphemus | reverse complement strand
ATCTTCAGTTTTACTTGGAACAACTACTCCATCAACACCTAGGTGTAACTCTAGTTACAGAATTTATAACCACCATACTCATCTTTAGCCTTACTTGTTACAACTACTCCATGAACACCTAGTTGTAACTCTAGTTTCCGAATTAATAACCCCATACTCATCTGTAGCGTTATTTGGTACAACAACTCTACAAATACCTAGATGTAACTC
>NW_013923660.1:0-210 GCF_000517525.1 Limulus polyphemus | reverse complement strand
GGTGAATGTGGTGGTTGTAAATTCGGTAACTAGAGTTACACCTAGTTATTCGTGGAGTGTTATATCAAATAACGCTACAGATGAGTATGGGGGTTATTAATTCGGTAACTAGAGTTACACCTATGTGTTCGTGGAGTTAGTGTACCAAATAACTCTAACGATGAGTATGGTGGTTATAAACTCGGTAACTAGAGTAACACCTAGGTGTTC
>NW_013923659.1:0-404 GCF_000517525.1 Limulus polyphemus | reverse complement strand
GACGGAGCACCACTGGTTTGGATGTCAGTACCATGCTAGGGATAGGACAAGGGTTTCTGGTGGTGGTGTCAAACCCTGACGGAGCGCCACTGGTTTGGATGTCAGTACCATGCTAGGATAGGACAAGGGTTTCTGGTGGTGGTGTCAAACCCTGACGGAGCGCCACTGGTTTGGATGTCAGTACCATGCTAGGATAGGACAAGGGTTTCTGGTGGTGGTGTCAAACCCTGATGGAGAGCTATTGGTTAGGATACCAGTACCATGCTAGAGTAGGACAAGGGTTTCGGGTGGTAGTGTCAAACCCTGATGGAGCGCCACTGGTTTAGATGTCAGTACCATGCTAGGGTAGGACAAGGGTTTCTGGTGGTGGTGTCGAACCCTGATGGAGCGCCACAGGTATGGAT
>NW_013923658.1:0-210 GCF_000517525.1 Limulus polyphemus | reverse complement strand
TTTATAGGAAGTGTTTTAATAATGATTTATAGGAAGTGTTTTAATAATGACTTATAAGAAGAATTTTAATAATGATTTATAGGAAGTGCTTTAATAATGACTTATAAGAAGTGTTTTAATAATGATTTATAAGAAGTGTTTTAATAATGACTTATAGGAAGTGTTTTAATAATGATCTATAGGAAGTGGTTTACCAATGACTTATAAGAA
>NW_013923657.1:0-416 GCF_000517525.1 Limulus polyphemus | reverse complement strand
CCAGTACCAAAAGTAGGGTCCTTAAACTACTAGTCTGAAACACGTCTTGTTCTGGACCTGCACTCTTAATTATAAACTTTAATTATAAACTCGTACTTTTGGTACTGGATTATACGTCCTTAAACTACTAGTCTGAAACACGTCTTGTTCTGGACCTGCACTCTTAATTATAAACTCTACTTTTGGTACTGGACTATACGTCCTTAAACTACGAGTCTGAAACACGTCTTGTTCTGGACCTGTACTCTTAATTATAAACTCGACTTTTGGTACTGGACTATACGTCCTTGAGTACAGGTCCAGAACAAGACGTGTTTCTAGACTAGTAGTTTAAGGACGTATAGTCTACTTTTGGTACTGGAGTTTATAATTAAGAGTACAGGTCCAGAACAAGACGTGTTTCTGACTAGTAGTTT
>NW_013923656.1:0-441 GCF_000517525.1 Limulus polyphemus | reverse complement strand
GAGTTGGCTGGTATACCCATGTGAGTTAATTCATTCTTTGAGACATAACGAGTTGGCTGGTATACCCATGTGAGTTAATTCATATTTTCAGACATAACGAGTTGGCTGGTATACCCATGTGAGTTAATTCATTATTTCAGACATAACGAGTTGGCTGGTATACCCATGTGAATTAATTCATTCTTTCAGACATAACGAGTTGGGGACTGAATTAATTCACATGGGTATACCTTTCAGACATAACGAGTTGGTTGGTATACCCATGTGAATTAATTCAGTCTTTCAGACATAACGAGTTGATTGGTATACCCATGTGAGTTAATTCGTTCTTTCAGACATAACGAGTTGGTTGGTATACCCATGTGAGTTAATTCATTCTTTCAGACATAACGAGTTGGCTGGTATACCCATGTGAGATAATTCGTTCTTTCAGACATAACG
>NW_013923655.1:0-444 GCF_000517525.1 Limulus polyphemus | reverse complement strand
AATGATATTTTATCATGGTTATAGGTATACAATAGTCTGACATGGGCTATAACCATGATAAAATATCATTGTGTGTATAACACCTCGTATACAATAGTCTGACATGGTCTATAACCATGATAAAATATCATTGTGTGTATAACACCTTCGTATACAATAGTCTGACATGGTCTATAACCATGATAAAATATCATTGTGTGTATAACACCTTCGTATACAATAGTCTGACATGGGTCGGAGGTGTTATATACACAATGATATTTTATCATGGTTATAGCCCATGTCAGACTATTGTATACGGAGGTGTTATACACACAATGATATTTTATCATGGTTATAGCCCATGTCAGACTATTGTATACGAGGGTGTTATACACACAGTGATATTTTATCATGGTTATAGCCCATGTCAGACTATTGTATACGGAGGTGTCATACACACAG
>NW_013923654.1:0-421 GCF_000517525.1 Limulus polyphemus | reverse complement strand
GCCAAGATAATAAAACCAACGACTAGGTTATTTCCTGCCAAGATAATAAAACCAACGTCTAGGTTATTTCCTGCAGAGATAATAAAACCAACGACTAGGTTATTTCCTGCCAAGATAATAAAACCAACGATTAGGTTATTTCCTGCCAAGATAATAAAACCAACGACTAGGTTATTTCCTGCCAAGATAATAAAACCAACGACTAGGTTATTTCCTGCCAAGATAATAAAACCAACGACTAGGTTATTTCCTGCCAAGAGATAATAAAACCAACGACTAGGTTATTTCCTGAAGATATGATAAAACCAACGACTAGGTTATTTCCTGCACAAATAATAAAACTAAGAACTAGGCTATTTCCTGAAGATATGATAAAACCAACGACTAGGTTATTTCCTGCCAAAATAATAAAACCAACGAC
>NW_013923653.1:0-210 GCF_000517525.1 Limulus polyphemus | reverse complement strand
CATAAAGATTGTATACACTTTATACAACAAATATTACGTTAATAATTATTAATAACAACACAAGTCACTTCGCTTTACACATTCTTACCTTGTAAGATAATTTGTCATGAATTAAGCCCACAATCACTCGGCTAAGGGCATGAACAATTCCAGCTACAGAACCAATAGTGGACAGAAACGTGTCGTCTGATATAAACGTCTGACCATATG
>NW_013923652.1:0-210 GCF_000517525.1 Limulus polyphemus | reverse complement strand
ACACTTCTAAGCTATGTACCATCTAACCATGTTTATATTTCTAAGCTATGTACCATCTAACCTCATTTACACTTCTAAGCTATGTATTGTTCTAACCGTCCTTATACTGCTAACTTATGCATTGTCTAACCTTGTTTTCTTGGTTAAGCTATGATGCTATAATGTGATGTATTATTCAGTATGTCTTACTTAGTTCACACTTCTAAGCTA
>NW_013923651.1:0-210 GCF_000517525.1 Limulus polyphemus | reverse complement strand
CTTTGACTAGGATTAGTTAAAAGTTTTACAACTGAGGTTTAACATGCCCAGATGCAGTTTTATAAAGAAAACAGACTAGAAAAAGGTTTGGATAACAATCATAGATGGCAGGACCAGTGCTGAAGTAAAAGGAAATATCTTAAAAAAATTTTGAAAAAACATTTCTTCTTAGAGGGCGCTTATTTACAATCTAAAAATGTATTTTAGGAA
>NW_013923650.1:0-210 GCF_000517525.1 Limulus polyphemus | reverse complement strand
CTGGCAGCATGAACTACTGAAAGTCTATGTGTACAAAAGTGGTTCTGGCAGCATGAACTACTGAAAGTCTATGTGTACAAAAGTGGTTCTGGCAGCATGAACTACTGAAAGTCTCACCACATTGTCAGGTATTTATGTGTATAAAAGTGGTTCTGGAAGCATGAACTACTGAAAGTCTTACCACATTGTCAGGTATTTATGTGTATAAAC
>NW_013923649.1:0-210 GCF_000517525.1 Limulus polyphemus | reverse complement strand
AATACCAAAAATTGTTCATCTAACCATTAGGCAATACCAAACACTGTTCAACTAACCATTAGCCAATACCAAACATTGTTCATCTAACCATTAGGCAATACCAAACACTGTTCATCTAACCATTAGCCAATACCTAACATTGTTCATCTAACCGTTAGTCAATACCAAACATTGTTCATCTAACCATTAGCCAATACCAAACATTGTTCG
>NW_013923648.1:0-211 GCF_000517525.1 Limulus polyphemus | reverse complement strand
GGTGTTTGTAACGAGGAGTACACGTACTTTATGAAAAGAGCTACTAGATGACATGGTCTGTGACTGCAATGGTGTTTGTAACGAGGAGTACACGTACTTTATGAAAAGAGGTACTAGCTGACATGGTCTGTGACTACAATGGTGTTTGTAACGAGGAGTACACGTACTTTATGAAAAGAGGTACTAGATGACATGGCATGTGACTACAACA
>NW_013923647.1:0-210 GCF_000517525.1 Limulus polyphemus | reverse complement strand
GATACCTACCACTTGATTCATTGATTCACCCACATTATACAGCTGGGTAGAGTTAAAAAACTAGTGTGATACCTACCACTTGATTCTTTGATTCACCCACATTAAACAACTGGATCGAGTTAAAAAACTAGTGTAATACCTACCACTTGATTCATTGATTCGCCTACATTAAACAGCTGGGTGGATTTAAACAACTAGGGTTATACTTAC
>NW_013923646.1:0-210 GCF_000517525.1 Limulus polyphemus | reverse complement strand
ATCTGTATAGTTACCAAACTGGCAACGAATCTCCGACTCAACAAGACCAATATCTGTATAGTTACCAAACTAGCAACGAATCTCCGACTCAACAAGACCAATATCTATGTAGTTACCAAACTGGCAACGAATCTCCAACTCAACAAGACCAACATCTATATAGTTACCAAACTAGCAACGAATCTCCGACTCAACAAGACCAATATCTAT
>NW_013923645.1:0-210 GCF_000517525.1 Limulus polyphemus | reverse complement strand
AAAGAAACAAGAAGAACGAGAAATAACAAGAAAGAGATTACAGCAGTTGTTGGAGGAAAAAGAAAAGAAACAAGAAGAACGAGAAAAAATCAAAGGAGAGCCTTGGACAGTCCACAACTGAAGATACAAATAAAGCAAGCACAACCCTCTACTATGAAGGATGCAAAGGCCAGAGCTCTTGAATTTGAATACTACGTTAATTCCAGCTCA
>NW_013923644.1:0-210 GCF_000517525.1 Limulus polyphemus | reverse complement strand
GAATAACCATACCAAAACATTTCAACCTATAAATTTATGCTAGAATAACCATACCAAAACATTTCAACCTATAAATCTATGCTAGAATAACCATTCAACCTATAAATTTATGCTAGAATAACCATGCCAAAACATTTCAACCTATAAATTTATGCTAGAATAACCACACCAAAACATTTCAACCTATAAATGTATGCTAGAATAACCATA
>NW_013923643.1:0-210 GCF_000517525.1 Limulus polyphemus | reverse complement strand
AAGTTATCTAGGATTTGTATCAAGTGGAAATGTAGGATTAACAAGTTATCTAGGATTTGTATCAAGTGGAAATGTAGGATTAACAAGTTATCTAGGATTTGTATCAAGTGGACATGTAAGATTAACAAGTTATCTAGGATTTGTATCAAGTGGAAATGTAGGATTAACAAGTTATCTAGGATTTGTATCAAGTAGAAATGTAGGATTAAC
>NW_013923642.1:0-211 GCF_000517525.1 Limulus polyphemus | reverse complement strand
TATGTATGTTCAGGATTTTGTTGTAAAACGTTTTCATGTAAATACATCGAAAAGTATGGCACATAAAGGGAGTAAGCTAAAGCTGATTATTTTGTTTCGGTTCATTCCGGTGGATACAGCAGATAACCTAATGTGGTTTTGACACAAAAAATTACTACATTATATATTGATTTTACAGGGAGACAAAAATCAAAGGAATGAGACTTCTGAC
>NW_013923641.1:0-638 GCF_000517525.1 Limulus polyphemus | reverse complement strand
GTGATGACTACCATAACTCAAACAAAGCTACAGGTAGATGACTACCATAACTCAAACAAAGCTACAGGTGATGTTACCATAACTCAAACAAAGCTACAGATTGATGACTACCATAACTCAAACAAAGCTACAGGTTGATGACTCCCATAACTCAAACTAAGCTACAGGTTGATGGCTACCATAACTCAAACAAAGCTACAGGTTGATGACTTACCATAACTCAAACAAAGCTACAGGTGATGACTAACATAATTCAAAAAAAGCTACAGGTGATGACTACTATAACTCAAACAAAGCTACATGTAATGGCTACCATAACTCAAACAAAGCTACAGGTTGATGATTACCATAACTCAAACAAAGCTACAGGTGATGACTACCATAACTCAAACAAAGCTACAGGTTGATGTCTACCATAGATCAAACAAAGCTACAGGTGATGTTACCATAACTCAAACAAAGCTACAGGTTGATGACGTTTGAGTTATGGTAAAAGCTACAGGTTAATGACTACCATAACTCAAACAAAGCTACAGGTGATGTTACCACAACTCAAACAAAGCTACAGGTTGATGGCTACCATAAATCAAACAAAGCTACAGGTTGATGACTACCATAACTCAAACCAAGCTACAGGT
>NW_013923640.1:0-210 GCF_000517525.1 Limulus polyphemus | reverse complement strand
CGTTCTATGACCCACAGTTGCCTTTAGTCTGTAGCCAGTTTGGTAATTAACTCATATTTTTACAACATATCGACATGTGTTTGTTTAAGACGGACTGGGTTAAATAAGACCCAATAGCTTGTATCGTTCTATGACCGACTGTTGACTTTAGTTTGTAGCCAGTTTGTTAATTAACTCATATATTTACAACATATCTACACGTGTTTGTTG
>NW_013923639.1:0-208 GCF_000517525.1 Limulus polyphemus | reverse complement strand
GAAGGTGTTATACATACAGTGATATTTTATCATGGTTATAGCCCATGTCAGACTATTGTATACGGAGGTGTTATACACACAATGATATTTTATCATGACTATTGACCATGTCAGACTATTGTATACGGAGGTGTTATACACACAGTGATATTTTATCATGACTATTGACCATGTCAGACTATTGTATACGGAGGTGTTATACACACAA
>NW_013923638.1:0-211 GCF_000517525.1 Limulus polyphemus | reverse complement strand
CTGATGAACAGTTTGACATTCTTATACACTGACAAAGATTTTTTGTTCTTCTCTCTATAAACTGATGAACAGTTTGACGTTCTTATATACTGACAAATATTTTTTGTTCTTTTCTCTGTATACTGATGAACAGTTTGACGTTCTTATATACTGACAAATATTTTTTGTTCTTCTCTCTGCAAACTGATGAACAGTTTGACGTTCTTATATT
>NW_013923637.1:0-524 GCF_000517525.1 Limulus polyphemus | reverse complement strand
CTACTGTATAGGATATTACCTAATCAAGAGGAAAACTGAGTTACTCAGGGCTACTGTATAAGATATTGCCTAATCAAGAGTAAAACTGAGTTACTCTGGGCTACTGTATGAGATATTACCTAATCCTAGGCTTTACTCTTGCCCCGAGTAATACTGTATAAGATATTACCTAATCAAGAGTAATAACTCAGCTCTCGGGTCTACTGCATAAGATATTACCTAATCAAGAGTAAAGTTGAGTTATTCGGGGTTACTGTATAAGATATTACCTAATCAAGAGTAAAACTGAGTTACTCGGGGGACAGTAGCCCCCGAGTAACTCAGCTTTACTCTTGATTAGGTAATATCTTATACAGTAGCCCCCGAGTAACTCAGCTTTACTCTTGATTAGGTAATATCTTATACAGAAGCCCACGAGTAACTTAGTTTTACTCTTGATTAGGTAATATCTTATACAGTAGACCGGAGTAACTCGGCTTTACTCTTGATTAGGTAATATCTTATACAATAGGAGTTACTCGGGT
>NW_013923636.1:0-211 GCF_000517525.1 Limulus polyphemus | reverse complement strand
TTTAAAGGAGTTATGGAACGTTTTGCGTTTTGTACCAGTACTTCGTTCCATTTGGACGGATCTTCTCGAAATTTTCTCAGTAACGTTCGTTGAATACTTGCGTATTTACGTGCAAAATTCTAGCCTTCTATTGTCATTATTGCGACTTTGTGGTCGTTTTATGTTACTCTTTTATTGGCTTTTCTGAAAGCGTATGTGTACTGCAGTGAAG
>NW_013923635.1:0-210 GCF_000517525.1 Limulus polyphemus | reverse complement strand
AGAGATCGGTCAAATTTACCAAACCCGTACAGAGATTAATTACTGAAAATAACACATAAAATAATTTTTTTTCTTAAGAAACATTTGATAACTATTTGGACATTATAAAGATTTTGCATGTAAATTTCGAAATTGTCTGATGCACAAAAGTATTTTTAATGTTAAGATGAAAATTACTTTGTATAGATAGATAGGCAAGATGTAGAAAAT
>NW_013923634.1:0-210 GCF_000517525.1 Limulus polyphemus | reverse complement strand
ATCGTTAAATCTTGTGTCTTCTTATCGACAGTACACAGTATCGTTAAATCTTGTGTCTTCTTATTGACAGTACACAGTATTGTTAAATCTTGGGTCTTTTTATTGACAGTAAACAGTATCGTTAAATCTTGTGTCTTCTTATTGACAGTACACAGTATTGTTAAATCTTGGGTCTTCTTATGGACAGTACACAGTATAGTTAAATCTTGT
>NW_013923633.1:0-210 GCF_000517525.1 Limulus polyphemus | reverse complement strand
ATAAGATCAGTTTTCTGATTTGCCAGTTATTGTGAATGATAAGTAAAAATAAAGAATAATAATAATTTATTGTAGATAAATAAATAAACTAACAAAATAGAGTAAGCCTTGATGAACGGATGTATAAAATGTACACTGATGGCAAAAGAAAGGATTACGGTTTTGCAATATTTAAATACTTTAAAAATCAAATCTAATCAAAAACACCTC
>NW_013923632.1:0-210 GCF_000517525.1 Limulus polyphemus | reverse complement strand
CCCCTAGGTGTAAGTGGAGTTGTTGTACCAAGAAAGGCTAACGATGAGTATGGTGGTTATAAATTAGGTAACTAGAGTTACACCTAGGTATTCGTGGAGATGTTGTACCAAATAACGCTAAAGACTTGTATGGTGGTTAAAAATTCGGTAACTAGAGTTACACCTAGGTGTTTATGGAGTAGTTGTACCAAGTAAGGATAAAGATGAGTA
>NW_013923631.1:0-210 GCF_000517525.1 Limulus polyphemus | reverse complement strand
CCCTATAATCAGTGTGCTATAAACTTCGAAAACTATAACTGTGATTTTTATAAGCTTATCAATCGGAAAACTTAAGAATATTTATAATTTCAGTGGATTCTCATCAGACATTAGTATTTTTATGAGAACATATAAATTCATCATGGAGAGCTCAGCATGTGTGGCCAAGGACAAAGCTAGCTAGCTTCCCAGTGATTGTACTTACCGCAA
>NW_013923630.1:0-210 GCF_000517525.1 Limulus polyphemus | reverse complement strand
GCGATGTGTTGTTGTGGCCCTATGTTCCACGAGGAACGACAAGAACTAAGAGAGAGAGAAAAAGAACGCAGTTATACACTGTTTGCTGATCAAGATTCTGGACTCGTTCTCGCGATGTGTTGTTGTGGCCCTATGTTCCACTAGGAACCACAGGAACTAAGAGAGAGAGAGAGAGAAAAAGAACGCATTTATACACTGTTTGCTGATTAG
>NW_013923629.1:0-210 GCF_000517525.1 Limulus polyphemus | reverse complement strand
ATATGAACTGCATTCAGATCAAAGTCGTAACTTCGAATCAGCTGTGTTCCAAGAATGCTACAAGTTGTTTGCCATACGAAAGACCAGAACAACGCCATTTCATCCACAGTCTGATGGATGGTAGAAAAGTACAACTGGACACTGGGACAGGTACTGACAAAGTTTTGTAATAGCTGCCAAGATGACTGGGATGTCTTACTCCCTCCACTG
>NW_013923628.1:0-207 GCF_000517525.1 Limulus polyphemus | reverse complement strand
ATTGTGTTTATTAGTGCAGAACTAGCAAGGATAATAAGAAAAGCATGACTATTGTATTTATTAGTGTAGAACTAGCAAGGATAATAACAAACCATGACTATTGTGTTTATTAGTGTAGAACGAGCAAGGATAATAAGAAAGCATGACTATTGTGGTTTAGTGTAAAACAAGCAAGGATAATAAGAAAGCATGACTATTATATTTATA
>NW_013923627.1:0-210 GCF_000517525.1 Limulus polyphemus | reverse complement strand
TGTAAATCTAGTAAACGAATTTGTAACCAACATTTTCATCTTTAGCGTTATTTGTACAACAACTCCACGAACACCTTGGTGTAACTCTAGTTACACAATGTATATCCACCATACTCATCTTTAGCCTTACCTGGCACAACTACTCCATAAATACCTAGGGTTAACTCTAGTTTCCGAATTTATAACCACCATACTCATCTTTAGCCTTCC
>NW_013923626.1:0-210 GCF_000517525.1 Limulus polyphemus | reverse complement strand
AACGATATACATATACATGGTAAATAAAACTTCTCATTAAACATTCACATCGATATATATATGGTAAATATATACTTCTGATTAAACATTCACACGATATATATATACATGGTAAATAGAAACTTCTGATGAAACACTTACAACGATATATACATATATGGTAAATAAAACTTCTGATTAAACATTTACAACGATAAATATATATATATA
>NW_013923625.1:0-225 GCF_000517525.1 Limulus polyphemus | reverse complement strand
ATGGGTAAAATACATCAACACGATGATTATACTATACTTTATTAAGACATTGGTAAAATACATGAACACGATGATTATACCATAATTTATTAAGACATGGGTAAAATAAATGAACTCGATGATTATACCACACTTTACTAAGACATGTGTAAAATACATTAACACGATGATTATACCATACTTTATTAAGGGAAGGTTAAAATACATGAACACGATGATTATACC
>NW_013923624.1:0-747 GCF_000517525.1 Limulus polyphemus | reverse complement strand
ATGTGTACTGCACTGAAGCTTTTTGTTACCGATTGTTTCTCGATTTCTTGTTTCCAGAGGGTCCTGAATTGATTATTATTCACAAAATTTGTTATGTAGGTACATTGAAATGTAACGAAGTACTGGTACAAAACGCAAAACCTTCCGTAACTCCATTAAAACGAATAGTAGAAAGGTGAAACTTTGCATATAACTGCGCAACGATATCAAAATGGACCACAAAAGACTCAAAAATGATAACATGAACCTAGAGTTTTGCATGTAAATAGGCAAGTACGCAACGAACGTTCAAAAAAAATTCGAGAATATTAGTCCAAATGGAACGAAGTACTGGTACAAAACGCAAAACCTTCCATAACTTCCTTAAGACGAATAGTAAACAAAATGGACCACAAAAGTCTCAAAAATGATAATATGAAGCTAGAGTTTTGAATGTAAATACGTGGCCAATAAAGTAGTTTTCTGAAAGAGTATGTGTACTGCAGTGAATCATCTTGCTCTGTTAGCAAGAAATCTATCAATTTAGAACCCTCTGATATGGATCTTAACCTTTTGCTACGTATATTCACTAGTTCGTTCCACAGTATCATGCGAAGTTTCACCTTCCTACGATGCGTTTTAAGGGAGTTATTGAAGGTTTTGCTTTTTGTACCAGTACTTAGTCCCATTTAGATGAATCTTTTTGAATTTTTTTATTAAGGTTCGCAGCAATTTTGCGCGTTTACTTACAAAATTCTAGATTATTAG
>NW_013923623.1:0-210 GCF_000517525.1 Limulus polyphemus | reverse complement strand
CCATATACTACATAAAGATAATATCAGGTCCATGTACTATATAAAGATAAGATCAGATCCATACACTATATAAAGATAAGATCAGATCCATACACTATATAAAGATAAGATCAGGTCCATACACTATATAAAGATAAGGTCAGGTCCATGTACTATATAAAGATAAGATCAGGTCCATACACTATATAAAGATAAGGTCAGGTCCATATG
>NW_013923622.1:0-210 GCF_000517525.1 Limulus polyphemus | reverse complement strand
CGGTAGTCCACAGCTTGACACAATCCTTATCTTAGTGAGTAGGGACTCCCTTGTCTCTACTGGTGTTTAGCAGTAGTCCACACCCCTGTCTCTACTGGTGTTTAGTGGTAGTCCACACCTTGAGACAATCCTTATCTTAGTGAGTAGGGACTCCCATGGCTCTACTGGTGTTTAGTGGTAGTGCACACCCCTGTTTCTACTGGTGTTTAG
>NW_013923621.1:0-210 GCF_000517525.1 Limulus polyphemus | reverse complement strand
GTTCAATAGGAAGAAACAATCAAGTACTTAAGGGAGATACAATTTTACTTTATTATTCAATAGAAAGAAACAATCAAGTACTTAAGGGAGAAACAATTTTACTTTATTATTCAATAGGAAGAAACAATCAAGTACTTAAGAGAGATACAATTTTATTTATTTGTTCAACAGGAAGAAACAATCAAGTACTTAAAGGAGAAACAATTTTAC
>NW_013923620.1:0-210 GCF_000517525.1 Limulus polyphemus | reverse complement strand
TTGTCAATAAGATGACACTAGATTTAACAATACTGAGTACTCTCAATAAGAAGACACAAGATTTAACGATACTGTGTACTGTCAATATTAAAACACAAGATTTAACGATACTGTGTACTGTCAATAAGAAGACACAAGATTTAACGATACTGTGTACTGTCAATAAGAAGACACAAGATTTAACGATAGTGTGTATTGTCAATAAGAAAA
>NW_013923619.1:0-210 GCF_000517525.1 Limulus polyphemus | reverse complement strand
GGTACAACTACTCCTTAAACACCTAGGTATAACTCTAGTTACCGAATGTATAACCACCATATTCATCTTTACCCTTACTTGGTACAACTACTCCATGAACACTTAGGTGTAACTCTAGTTACAGAATTTATAACCACCATACTCATCTTTAGCGTTATGTGGTAAAACAACTCCACGAACAACAATTTGTAACTCTAGTTACCGAATTTG
>NW_013923618.1:0-336 GCF_000517525.1 Limulus polyphemus | reverse complement strand
TACATTAATGTACAACATGGTGGTGATGTAGAGGATACTGTGTTGTTGCTTTATACCATTGGTTTTAATGACAGTAAAGTGGACATTAATGTACAGTATGGTGGTGTATGGGTTCACCAACATTAATAACATTCAGATACCTACCTACTAAATAATACAACACCAACACATACCAGTGGTATACTAGACCTATGTACGATTTCACCAACATTAAAAAGATTCAGATACCTACCTGCTAAACGCTGCAACACCAACATATACCAGTGATATACTAGACCTATTTATGTCTTCACCAACATTATTAAGATTTAGATGGTGGTTGCTTTATACCATTGG
>NW_013923617.1:0-210 GCF_000517525.1 Limulus polyphemus | reverse complement strand
AGTCAACTTCTGAATATACTTATATATAATGGAACATTTCGTTAAGGTTTGATTCCTAAAGTAAAAGCTGAGTCAACTTCTGAATATACTTATATATAATGGAACATTTCGTTAAGGTTTGATTCCTAAAGTAAAAGCTGAGTCAACTTCTGAATATACTTATATATAATGGAACATTTCGTTAAGGTTTGATTCCTAAAGTAAAAGCTG
>NW_013923616.1:0-210 GCF_000517525.1 Limulus polyphemus | reverse complement strand
CTAGAGCACTGCTATGGGCACACATGTGGTGCCCTCTAGAGCACTGCTATGGACAGACATGTGGTGCCCTCTAGAGCACTGCTATGGACAGACATGTGGTGCCCTCTAGAGCACTGCTATGGACAGACATGTGGTGCCCTCTAGAGCACTGCTATGGACACGCATGTGGTGCCCTCTAGAGCACTGCTATGAACACGCATGTGGTGCCCT
>NW_013923615.1:0-291 GCF_000517525.1 Limulus polyphemus | reverse complement strand
TTTTTCCTTCAGGTATAATAAACAAACAAAAGTAGTGCTTTAAATTGATTTGGGTTGAATAATCTTATGCCACATCTAACATATCATGACGTCTTATTACAAAATAAACCGCTCCTTTTGGATTATTTTTACTCTGAATGAGCGAAAGTTCAATTTTTTTTAACTTTTGACGCGACATAATACTTTTTCGTTATCGTTATAATGTCTCAATTTCGAATTTTCTGCCGAAATAAACACTACCCGTAATTCTTCTGTTCATTGCGCTTCAAAAAAGCACTGTTTTTCAAGTTT
>NW_013923614.1:0-334 GCF_000517525.1 Limulus polyphemus | reverse complement strand
AACGTTGCGTAGTAATATGCCAGAGTTTTACCTTCCTACTGTTTGTTTTAAAGGAGTTATGGAAGGTTTTGCGTTTTGTACCAGTACGTCGTTCCATTTGGACGGATCTTCTCGAAATTTCTTCTTCTTTCAGCAACGTTCGTTGTATACTTGCGTATATACATGCCAGATTCTAGCCTTCTATTATAATTTTTGCGACTTTTGTGGTCGTTTTATGTTACTCTTTTATTGTCTTTTCTGAAAGCGTATGTGTACTGCAGTGAAGCTTTTGGTTACTGATTGTTTTTCGATTTCTAGGTACCAGAGGGTCCATAATTGATGATTCTTCACAAAA
>NW_013923613.1:0-250 GCF_000517525.1 Limulus polyphemus | reverse complement strand
GCAAATATTTTCCTATTAAAAAATAAACACCACCCGCCCTCTAAAAAGTAAAAATTGAGACATCATAGCATTAACGAAAAATAATATGCGATGTGAAAATTATAATATTAACGTAAAAAATTATATAATCATAAAAGGAAAAACAAAATTGAACTTTCGCTAACCCAGAGTAAAAAACAATACAAAAGGTGTAGTTTATTTTAACAGAAGACTTCATGGTCTCTTAGATCTTGGATTTTGTTTGAATATT
>NW_013923612.1:0-209 GCF_000517525.1 Limulus polyphemus | reverse complement strand
GCCCACCAACCTCCATCGTGAAAGTCTCAACAGCTAAGTGTAAAATGGCAAGCACACATAGTATCTAAGTGACAGGAAAGCTGGATGGCCAAAGGTGCAACTTTGTCATAGACTCTGCGTCTCAGCAAACCCTTGTGAGCATCAAGGTGTTAGATCACGAAGGAGTACCAGAAGCCATAGAGAAGTTTTATGGTGTGACAGGACATTCT
>NW_013923611.1:0-208 GCF_000517525.1 Limulus polyphemus | reverse complement strand
GTTTCTAAACAGTGTTTACGTCATCTACTCTCTGGGCCAGACTCAGGGTTTCTACACAGTGTTTACATCATCTACTCTCTGGGCCAGACTCAGGGTTTCTACACAGTGTTTACATCATCTACTCTCTGGGCCAGACTCAGGGTTTCTAAACAGTGTTTACGTCATCTACTCTCTGGGCCAGACTCAGGGTTTCTAAACAGTGTTTACG
>NW_013923610.1:0-209 GCF_000517525.1 Limulus polyphemus | reverse complement strand
TCGGTAACTAGAGTTACACCTAGGTGTTCGTGGAATTGTTGTACCAAGTAAGGATAAAGATGAGTATGGTGGTTATAAATTCTGTAACTAGAGTTACACTTAGGTGTTCATGGAGTAAATGTACCAAGTAAGGCTAAAGATGAATATGGTAGTTATAAATTCCGTAACTAGAGTTACATCATGGTTTTCACGGAGTAGTTGTATCAAAT
>NW_013923609.1:0-211 GCF_000517525.1 Limulus polyphemus | reverse complement strand
AAATAGCAAATAAGTAACTATTGAAAAACTAAGTGCACTTTAAAACTAGGACTAAATCAATAGTACAGTTAGTAACAAATGAAACATTAAGTGCACTTGAAAACTAGGACTAAATCAATAGCAAAGCTAGTAACAAATAAAACATTACGTACCCTTGAACAAAAGGACTGAATCAATAGTACAGTTAGTAACAATAAAACACTCAGTGCTC
>NW_013923608.1:0-354 GCF_000517525.1 Limulus polyphemus | reverse complement strand
GTACAAGTTGTGTTTTATAGGCAAGGCTATGCACATCATATATCTTAGGTTGATTGCAAATTAGTGACTTTTAGGTTCTTATGGACATTTTATATCTCTTAGATTATCATGTACAAGTTATGTTTTATAGGCAAGGCTATGCACATCTTATATCTTAGATTGCTTGCAAATGTAGAGCCTTTTAGATTCTTATGGACATTTTATATCTCTTAGATTGTCATGTACAAGTTGTGTTTTATAGGCAAGGCTATGCACATCTTATATCTTAGGTTGATTGCAAATTAGTGACTTTTAGGTTCTTATGGACATTTTATATCTCTTAGACTGTCATGTGCAAGTTATGTTTTATAGGCA
>NW_013923607.1:0-209 GCF_000517525.1 Limulus polyphemus | reverse complement strand
TCTTTTAGTCCTCCGTCCACTAAATTTTGTTTACATTGATATGGGTCCTTTTAGTCAGTTTTCAACTATATTTGGTCGACTGTTACAACGGACTTTTCGTCTTCCTTCCTCCAGATTTTGTTGACATTGATAAGGGTCCTTTTAGTCAGTTTTCCACTAGATATTTTTGACTTTGAATACGTGTTATTAGTTTTCTTCCTCTCGATTTT
>NW_013923606.1:0-210 GCF_000517525.1 Limulus polyphemus | reverse complement strand
CCACTAGAACTACTTTACTTCATACAAAGTTTCAGGTCCACTAGAAATACTTTACTTCTTACAAAGTTCAAGGTCCACTAGGACTAATTTACATCATACAAAGTTCAAGGTCAACTAGAAATACTTTACTTCTTACAAAGTTTCAGGTCCACTAAAACTACTTTACTTCTTACAAAGTTTCAGGTCCACTAGAAATACTTTACTTCTTAC
>NW_013923605.1:0-210 GCF_000517525.1 Limulus polyphemus | reverse complement strand
AGGTTCCTTATTTACTCTTTTATTATTCATTTTTATGTAATCAGTTCCCCTGTTTCCTTTTTTTTTAAGACTACCTCTCAACTATATTTGTACAATTGTACTATTCTTTGCTTCCTGTTTTCTGGGGCCCGGCATGGCCAGGTGGTTAGGGCACTCGACTCGCAATCTGAGGGTCGCGGGATCGAATCCCCGTCACACCAAACATGCTCG
>NW_013923604.1:0-210 GCF_000517525.1 Limulus polyphemus | reverse complement strand
CTTTATTGATTAACTTACAAGATCTAAACAACTACATCCAGCAGACAGAGAAGACAAAACATCAGTAAGTTTACTCATTAAATGACAACATCTACACTATAGCCAGCAGACAGAGAAGATAAAACATCAGTTACTTTACTAATTAATTCATCATGTAGCCAGGACCTGGTATATTTAAACAAGTTTCATCATCATGTAGCCAGGACCTGG
>NW_013923603.1:0-209 GCF_000517525.1 Limulus polyphemus | reverse complement strand
TACAAAACGCAAAACGTTCCATAACCCCTTTAAAACAAACAGTATTAAGGTAAAATTCTGCATATTACTACGCAACGTTAAAGTGTACCTACATACCAAATTTGGTAAAGAATCATCAATTTAGGACCCTCTGGTAACAAGAAATCGAAAAACAAATCAGTAACAATAAAGCTTAACTGCAGTACACATACGCTTTCAGAAAAGCCAAT
>NW_013923602.1:0-210 GCF_000517525.1 Limulus polyphemus | reverse complement strand
AATGTTAAAGACCAACATTAAACAACAATAGATATTAACGACATTTAAACAGGTAGTATCATACCAATGTCAAAGACCAACATTAAACAACAGTAGATATTAACGGCATTTAAACAGGTAGTAACATACCAATGTCAAAGATCAACATTAAACAACAGTAGATATTAACGACATTTAAACAAGTAGTAACATACCAGTGTCAAAGAAAAA
>NW_013923601.1:0-210 GCF_000517525.1 Limulus polyphemus | reverse complement strand
AAAGACACAAGATTTAACGATACTGTGTACTGTCAATAAGAAGACACAAGATTTAACAATACTGTGTACTGTCAATAAGAAGAAAAGAGATTTAACAACACTGTGTACTTTCAATAAGAAGACACAAGATTTAACAAAACTGTGTACTGTCAATAAAAAGACACAAGATTTAACGATACTGTGTATTGTCAATAAGAAGACATAAGATTT
>NW_013923600.1:0-207 GCF_000517525.1 Limulus polyphemus | reverse complement strand
GTGAAGAATCATAAATTTACGACCCTCTGGTAACAAGAAATCGAAAACAATCAGTAACCAAAAGCTTCCCTGCAGTACACATACGCTTTCAGAAAAGCCAATAAAAGAGTAACATAAAACGACCACAAAAGTTGCAAAAATGATAATAGAAGGCTAGAATTTTGCATGTAAATACGCAAGTATGCAACGAACGTTCATACAAAATTT
>NW_013923599.1:0-210 GCF_000517525.1 Limulus polyphemus | reverse complement strand
CCAACCCCTGGACTGTCAACTACTGCTCAACTCTGAACTCAACTTAAACCAACCCCTGGATTGTCAACTACTGCTCAACTCTCAACTCAACTTAACCCAACCCCTGGATTGTCAACTACTGCTCAACTTAACCCAACCCCTGGATTGTCAGCTACTACTCAACTCTCAACTTAAACCAACCCCTGGACTGTCAACTACTGCTCAACTCTC
>NW_013923598.1:0-210 GCF_000517525.1 Limulus polyphemus | reverse complement strand
GGTTCCAATGTGGCTACCAGTAATAAGGCACAGGTGGCTCAAGTCCAGTAGAACTAAATAATTATGGTCAGGTTCCAATGTGGCTACCAGTAATAAGGCACAGGTGGCTCAAGTCCAGTAGAACTAAACAGTTATGGTCAGATTCCACTGTGGTTACCAGTAATAAGGCACAGGTGGCTCAAGTCCAGTAGAACTAAATAATTATGGTCA
>NW_013923597.1:0-210 GCF_000517525.1 Limulus polyphemus | reverse complement strand
ATAGGTAGTTTCCTTAGTGAACCAGTAAAGGTAGTTTTATTTATAAGTAGTTTCCTTAGTGAACCAGTAAAGGTAGTTTTATTTATAAGTAGTTTCCTTAGTGAACCAGTAAAGGTAGTTTTATTTATAAGTAGTTTCCTTAGTGAACCAGTAAAGGTAGTTTTATTTATAAGTAGTTTCCTTAGTGAACCAGTAAAGGTAGTTTTATTT
>NW_013923596.1:0-227 GCF_000517525.1 Limulus polyphemus | reverse complement strand
ACAAAGTTAGTACTAGGCACTTGAGCTTCAGACTTTTCGACATTACAAAATTAGTACAAGTCACCTAGGCTTCTAACTTGTCAACCTTACAAAGTTAGTAATAGTCACCTAGGCTTCTAACTTGTCAACCTTACAAAGTTAGAAAAAGTCACCTGGGCTTCAGACTTGTCAATCTTACAAAGTTAGTACTAGTTACCTGGGCTTCAAACTTTTCAACTTTACAAAGA
>NW_013923595.1:0-210 GCF_000517525.1 Limulus polyphemus | reverse complement strand
TAATGGTTAGATGAACAGTGTTTGGTATTGCATAATGGTTAGTTGAACAGTGTTTGGTATTGCCTAATGGTTAAATGAACAATGTTTGGTATTGGCTAATGGTTAGATTAATAATGTTTGCTATTGGCTAATTGTTAGATGAATAATATTTCTCAAAAAATAGTAATAATGTTCGGTATTGGCTAATGGTGAGATGAACAATGTTTGATT
>NW_013923594.1:0-210 GCF_000517525.1 Limulus polyphemus | reverse complement strand
GTACATGTTCATCTTGATAATCTGAAATAACTTACTATATCCAACGTACATGTTCATCTTGATAACCTGAAATAACTTACTATATCCAACGTACATGTTCATCTTGATAACCTGAAATAACTTACTATATCCAACTTGGATCTGTATTGTTCTAACTCACAACAACATACTATATCCAACATGGATCTGTAGTGTTCTAACTCACCACAA
>NW_013923593.1:0-210 GCF_000517525.1 Limulus polyphemus | reverse complement strand
CGTGTCCATAGTAGCCTATAGAAGGGGACATATATGTGTACATAGTAGCCTTTAGAAGGGGACATATATTTGTCCATAGTAGTCTCTGGACTGGGACATATATATGTGTCCATAGTAGTCTCTAGACTGGGACATATATATATGTGTCCATAGTAGCCTATAGAAGGGGACATATACGTGTCCATAGTAGCCTATAGAAGGGGACATATA
>NW_013923592.1:0-208 GCF_000517525.1 Limulus polyphemus | reverse complement strand
GTACTGTATTTAACACAATGTAGACTATCTATACTGTATTTATCACAATGCTGACTATCTATACTGTATTTATCACAATGTAGACTATCTATACTGTATTTATCACATTGTAGACTATTTATACTGTATTTATCACAATGTTGACTATCTATACTGTATTTATCACAATGTAAACTATCTATACTATATTTAACACAATGTAGACTAT
>NW_013923591.1:0-210 GCF_000517525.1 Limulus polyphemus | reverse complement strand
ATAAACAGCTTCTTCGCTTTGTTTCTCTACTACGTTTATAAACAGCTTCTTCGTTTTGTTCCTCTACTACGTTTATAAACAGCTTTTTCGCTTTGTTCCTGTACTACGTTTATAAACAGCTTCTTCGCTTTGTTTTTCTACCACGTTTATAAACAGCTTCTTCGCTTTGTTCCTGTACTACGTTTATAAACAGCTTCTTCGTTTTGTTCC
>NW_013923590.1:0-210 GCF_000517525.1 Limulus polyphemus | reverse complement strand
GTAACCACGCCCACACTCGTCACACTACTTGTATCAACTGCCTGTAAGCATTGTATCGTCTTACAACAATGTGCGTAGAGGCGACTGCAGGAATGAACTCTTATTGCAGGTACTTACAAAAAAGGGCTCTGATATCCAAAGTCGCAAAAAGTCGCCGAATTTTTTATTTCACTGATTTTCCTAAAACTTATATTACTGTCAGATGCAAAA
>NW_013923589.1:0-209 GCF_000517525.1 Limulus polyphemus | reverse complement strand
ACAAGATTTAACGATACTGTGTACTGTCAATAAGAAGACACAAGATTTAACGATACTGTGTACTGTCAATAAGAAGACACAAGATTTAACGATACTGTGTACTGTCAATAAGAAGACACAAGATTTAACGATACTGTGTACTATCAATAAGAACACACAAGATTTAACAATACTGTGTACTGTCAATAAGAAGTCACAATATTCAACGA
>NW_013923588.1:0-208 GCF_000517525.1 Limulus polyphemus | reverse complement strand
ATAGATGGAGAAAAATTATTTGAAAGAGAAAAAAAAAAACTAATTTAGAAATAATATTTATTTCCCAAACTGGTTTGTTCTCATTTTCTTTCTCTCTCTCTCTGTAAATTCGTGTCTGATGCGTTAATATACTCAAATTCTAAAGAACTTATGGGTGAAAGTAAAGCAGAATATGTTATACCACACTACATCTGCCATATTCAGTGGC
>NW_013923587.1:0-210 GCF_000517525.1 Limulus polyphemus | reverse complement strand
TTAGCAGTGTGGCATTTTTTTCTGTTACCTTAGGACTTTTTTTGAAAACTAAGACATATCAGCATTTCTGAAGCTCAATATTCATGATGTTAGAAAAACACGTAGGTTCAAGAAGAAAAGCTGCCCCTGAAGAAGAAAGGCCCACCTTCCGTAAGCGTTCGGATTACAGGATTTTTATTCATTTCTAACTTGTTCTATATTGTTATAAGT
>NW_013923586.1:0-210 GCF_000517525.1 Limulus polyphemus | reverse complement strand
GATCAAGATTTGAAGCCAATGATTGATTTTCTAAAAGCAAGTGTTTTGCGCCCTGCTTGGGAGAAGGTGTCTAGTCTAAGCCCCGTGACAAAGAACTATTGGTCACAATGGGACCAGTTGAGGCTTGAAGATGGTATTCTTCTCCGGAGATGGGAAAGTGACGACCTGGCAAACGGTTATACCAAGGAAGTTACGGGAAGTTATGTTGCG
>NW_013923585.1:0-210 GCF_000517525.1 Limulus polyphemus | reverse complement strand
GACTTGTTTAACAGCTATACATTTGGTTCATGGATGAACCACTATCATTTGACACTGCAATTCTGTAATGGATAGACTTATGGCTTATGCTAGTTTCTTAATAACTTAACAACTTAATAACTTGAAGTGTTATATTTTGTTCTGTGTTTTTTAAAATTTAAATAAGTCATGAAATGCTTTGCATAACATTATACACTTGTATTCACAAAG
>NW_013923584.1:0-211 GCF_000517525.1 Limulus polyphemus | reverse complement strand
AACAGAAAAGTACTTGTATGCACACTGAACTTTCCACTTCACATTTATATCACTAATAGAGAAATACTTATGCGCACATTGAACTTTTCACTTCACATTTAGATCACTAATAGAGAAGTACTTGTGTGCACACTGAACTTTCCAATTCACATTTATATCACTAATAGAGAAGTACTTGTGTGCACACTGAATTTTCCACTTCACATTTAAT
>NW_013923583.1:0-209 GCF_000517525.1 Limulus polyphemus | reverse complement strand
CTGTTAGAGTAAGTAAGTCAAGTCATGAGGGATGTTCTTCAGTCCTGTAAGTGTAAGTCATGAGGGATGTTGTACAGTTCTGTTAGTGTAAGTAAATCAAGTCACGAAGAATGTTGTACAATTCTGTTAGTGTAAGTAAGTCAAGTCAGAAGGGATGTTGCACAGTTCTGTTAGTGTAAGTAAATCGAGTCACGAGGGATGTTGTACAG
>NW_013923582.1:0-210 GCF_000517525.1 Limulus polyphemus | reverse complement strand
GTCTAATCCTGTTATAGTTGATCGCATTCAATGGTTGAATCTGTCTAATTCTGTTATAGTTGATCTCATTCAATGGTTGAATCTGTCTAATCCTATTATAGTTGATCTCATTCAATGGTTGAATCTGTCTAATCCTGTTATAGTTGATCGCATTCAATGGTTGAATCTGTCTAATCCTATTATAGTTGATCTCATTCAATGGTTGAATCT
>NW_013923581.1:0-210 GCF_000517525.1 Limulus polyphemus | reverse complement strand
CGGTAGTATAAGTCGAATGGATTTGTCAGGCTTTATGGGGGCAAAATTCTTCACAGTAAGTGTCTGTGATTTGTTGGTGATAAATTTTAACAATAAACACAAAATCCACTTGTTTTAAAATATGATATTCAAATCAAGTCATATATATATATTCAAACATTTATTACAATATTGGTTATCACAGTTGTATAATGAGCTTTTAATAATTGT
>NW_013923580.1:0-305 GCF_000517525.1 Limulus polyphemus | reverse complement strand
GTATGTAGTTTATGGATCCATAATCAAACCAGTAGCCAATTTTTCGAGGTTTGAGGAGGTCACACTGCTCAGATACCTTCACTAGCTTTAACTAACTCAGATACCTTCACTAGCTTTAACTAAGGTGAAGAGTCCATAGAGACCTGTATACCCCTGAAGTAAGTCCTTGACCTAAGAAAGATACTTTTGTGACTGGATGCATTGCTCTGTACTCTGTTAAAAATAAAATACATAGAATGAAGAGACAACTTATAAAAATAACATGTTGTTACGTCTCCGTTTGTTAATTGATTTTCCGTAACTTC
>NW_013923579.1:0-210 GCF_000517525.1 Limulus polyphemus | reverse complement strand
GCAGTTATAATTACAACAGCATGTATTAGTACATTACATCATAAGGTCATAAAGACCCTGTGTAATCACTTGTCATATAAAATACTGTTCTAATTACAACAGCATGTCATAGTACAATACATCATAAGGTAATAAAGACTACATGTTTTCACTTGTTATATAAAATACAGTTATATTTACAACAGCATGTCATAGTACATTACATCATAA
>NW_013923578.1:0-210 GCF_000517525.1 Limulus polyphemus | reverse complement strand
TTAGGTGTAACTCTAGTTACCGAATTTATAACCACCATATTCATATTTAGCCTTACTTGGTACAACTACTCCATGAACACTTAGGTGTAACTCTGGTTACCGAATTTATAACCGCCATACTCATCTTTAGCCTTACTTGGTACAACTACTCCATGAACACCTAGGTGTAACTATAGTTACCGAATATATAACCATTATACTCATCTTTAG
>NW_013923577.1:0-335 GCF_000517525.1 Limulus polyphemus | reverse complement strand
GTATTGTCATTTGATTTATCTAGATCTACTCAGTAGTCAGTTACTGTAACTGATCTATCATCGCTGTTTCTTAGAATCATCATCAGTATTGTCGTTTGATTAATCTGGATCTACTCAGTAGTCAGTTACTGTAACTGATCTATCATGCTGTTTCTCAGAATTATTATTATTGTCGTTTGATTAATCTGGATCTACTCAGTAGTCAGTTATTATAGATCAGTTACGATGCTGTTTCTTAGAATCATCATCAGTATTGTCGTTTGATTAATCTGGATCTAGTCAGTAGTCAGTTACTGTAACTGATCTATGATGCTGTTTCTTAGAATCATCATCAG
>NW_013923576.1:0-210 GCF_000517525.1 Limulus polyphemus | reverse complement strand
ATAGAAACTGGTATCTAGAAGTACATGTACATCTATATACCGGTAATACTGTGTCATTCTTTATAGAAACTGGTATCTAGAAGTACATGTACATCCACATACCGGTAATACTGTGTCATTCTTTATAGAACCTGGTATCTAGAAGTACATGTACATCTATATACCGGTAATACTGTGTCATTCTTTATAGAAACTGGTATCTAGAACTAC
>NW_013923575.1:0-210 GCF_000517525.1 Limulus polyphemus | reverse complement strand
TTCATCAATATCAGAATATTCGTTTAATGGCATCGAATGATAAATTAATAGAATTGCTGTCACGTATGTTTCACGAATATAAGATTGTGAGAATAGAACAGTTCAAACACAAACATTTAATATTGTTTCAACAGTTCTGTCGTTGGGCGGGTTCTTTTAATTAATAGAATTGCTGTCACGTATGTTTCACGAATATAAGATTGTGAGAAT
>NW_013923574.1:0-210 GCF_000517525.1 Limulus polyphemus | reverse complement strand
AGTCGCCAGAACGAAGGTTTCTAGTTTAGAGATTGGGCTAGTCATTGTCGATTAAAGGTGCTTATGGATTTCTACAACTTACATCTTACTAGTCGCCAGAACGAAGGTTTGTAGTTTAGAGATTGGGCTAGTCATTGTCGATTAAAGGTGCTTATGGATTTCTACAACTTACATCTTACTAGTCGCCAGAACGAAGGTTTGTAGTTTAGA
>NW_013923573.1:0-209 GCF_000517525.1 Limulus polyphemus | reverse complement strand
AAAAAGTCTGACATATTTCCATCCTTACATCTATGGTGCAAGGTTTACCATTAGGACAGACCATGCTGCATTACGCTGGTTAAGATCATTAAAGAACCCAGAGGGACAACTAGCACGTTGAATCGGAAAAATAGACCAGTATAAGTATAATATTGAATATAGAGAAGGAAAATCCCATGGTAATGCTGATGGACTGAGCCAAAGACCCT
>NW_013923572.1:0-209 GCF_000517525.1 Limulus polyphemus | reverse complement strand
ACTAGAAGATCAAGAGTTTTACTACTTTATATTTGACTAGAAGATCAAGAGATTTTACTACTTTATATTTGACTAGAAGATCAAAAGTTTTTACTACTTTATATTTGACTAGAAGATCAAGAGTTTTTACTACTTTATATTTGACTAGAAGATCAAGAGTTTTTACTACTTTATATTTGACTAGAAGATCAAGAGTTTTTACTACTTTA
>NW_013923571.1:0-210 GCF_000517525.1 Limulus polyphemus | reverse complement strand
AAGTGAATACACGGGGTCTCTATTACCTTATAATGTAATGTCATATGACTTGATGTTGTAATTATAACTGTATTTTATATAACAAGTGAATACATGGGGTATTTATGACCTTATGATGTAATGTACTATGACATGTTGTTGTAATTATAACTGTATCTCTTAAAACACTGGGACTTTTGACCTTATGATGTATTGTACAATGACATGCTG
>NW_013923570.1:0-210 GCF_000517525.1 Limulus polyphemus | reverse complement strand
TACTCATCTTTAGCCTTAACTTGGTACAACTACTCTATGAACACATAGGTGTAACTCCAGTTACCGAATTAATAACCCCTATACTCATCTGTAGCGTTATTTAGTACAACAACTCCACGAATACCTAGGTGTAACTCTAGTTACCGAATTTATAACCACCATATTCATCTTTAGCCTTACTTGGTACAACTACTCCACGAATACCTAGGT
>NW_013923569.1:0-283 GCF_000517525.1 Limulus polyphemus | reverse complement strand
GTTGTAATTTTAAACAGTATGTTATATAACAAGTGAATACATGGTGGTCTTTATGACCTTATGATGTATTGGAGTTTGGCATGCTGTTGTAATTATAACTGTATTTTACATAACAAGTGAATACACGGGGTCGTTATGACCTTAAGATGTATTTTACAATGACATGCTGTTGTAATTAGAACAGTATTTTATGTAACAAGTGAATACACTGGGTCTTTATGACCTTATGATGTAATGTACTATGACATGCTGTTGAAAATACTGTTCTAATTAATAAAACAAG
>NW_013923568.1:0-210 GCF_000517525.1 Limulus polyphemus | reverse complement strand
TCTATCTGTAGTACTTTAGATCATGTCAGGTGTTACCTAACTGTAATACTTTTGGTCATGTCAGGTGTTACCTATCTATAGTACTTTAGATCATGTCAGGTGTTACCTATCTGTAATACTTCAGGTCATGTCAGGTGTTACCTATCTATAGTACTTTAGGTCATGTCAGGTGTTACCTATCTGTAGTACTTTAGGTCATGTCAGGTGTTA
>NW_013923567.1:0-210 GCF_000517525.1 Limulus polyphemus | reverse complement strand
ATTGGTAGTACTCTTCTTACACTGGTTCCTCATATGTCTTTGCTTTCCACTCTTCCAACAACCTTTCTGCTTAGCAGCCTTTCCTGCCGTTGCATCTTCCCTGTGTTGAAGGTTCCGGTATTGAGCTCTCTTGTGCTCAGGTTTATTACAGTGCCAGCAAAGTCCCTCAAACCTCTCTGAAAGCTGACCTTTTCTGGCCTTGAATCCAGA
>NW_013923566.1:0-273 GCF_000517525.1 Limulus polyphemus | reverse complement strand
AACAAGCGGTGAATGGTGAACGTGTATTAAGTTATTTTTGTTTTCAGTTTGTGAACAAGCGGTCAATGGTGAACGTGTATTAAGTTATTTATGTTTTCAGTTTGTGAACAAGCGGTGAATGGTGAACGTGTATTAAGTTAGTTTTGTTTTGAAATTTTGAACGAACGGTGAATGGTGAACGTGTATTAAGTTAGTTTTGTTTTGAAATTTTGAACGAACGGTGAATGGTGAATCTGTAATAATTGTTTTCAATTTGTGAACGGTGAATCTGTA
>NW_013923565.1:0-207 GCF_000517525.1 Limulus polyphemus | reverse complement strand
ATTAACAACTGTTGTTTACTGTGTAGTGGGTAATCAATCCTCTTTAATAACAACTGTTGTTTACTGTGTAGTGGGTAATCAATCCTCTTTAATAATAACTGTTGTTTAATGTGTAGTGGATAATCAATCCTCTTTATTAACAACTGTTGTTTACTGTGTAGTGGGTAATCAATCCTCTTTATTAACAACTGTTGTTTACTGTGAAGT
>NW_013923564.1:0-207 GCF_000517525.1 Limulus polyphemus | reverse complement strand
AGTCATCACCACCCACGCCGACTCTTGGGCTACTCTTTTATCAACGAATAGTGGGGTTGACCGTCACATTATAACGCCCCCCACGGCTGAAAGGGTGAGCATGTTTGGTGTGACGGGGATTCGAACCCGCGACCCTCAGATTGCGAGTCGAGTGCCTTAACCATCTGGCCATGCCAGGCTAAACTGCATGAGAAAACATCGCTGACT
>NW_013923563.1:0-242 GCF_000517525.1 Limulus polyphemus | reverse complement strand
AACAATACTGTGTACCTCTCAATAAGAAGACAGACACAAGATTTAACGATACTTTGTAGTTTCAATAAGAAGACACAAGATTTAACAAAACTGTGTACTGTCAATAAGAGGACACACGATTTAACAATACTGTGAACTGTCAGTAAGAAGACACAAGATTAAAAGATACTGTGCACTGTCAATAAGAAGACGCAATAATTAACGATACTGTGTACTGTCAATAAGAAGACACAAGATTTAAC
>NW_013923562.1:0-211 GCF_000517525.1 Limulus polyphemus | reverse complement strand
TAAATCTTGTGTCTTCTTATTTACAGTACACAGTATCGTTAAATCTTGTGTCTTATTATTGACAGTACACAGTATCGTTAAATCTTGTGTCTTCTTATTGACAGTACACAGTATCTTTAAATCTTGTGTCTTCTTATTAACAGTTCACAGTATTGTTAAATCGTGTGTCCTCTTATTGACAATACACAGTTTTGTTAAATCTTGTTTCTTT
>NW_013923561.1:0-210 GCF_000517525.1 Limulus polyphemus | reverse complement strand
CATGTTTGAAACTTTACCACTTTGAAGAACCACTACTGATTACCAGACTCTTCATGTTTGAAACTTTACCACTTTGAAGAACCACTACTGATTACCAGACTATTCATGTTTGAAATTTTAACACTTTGAAGAACCACTACTGATTACCAGACTATTCATGTTTGAAATTTTAACACTTTGAAGAACCACTACTGATTACCAGACTATTCA
>NW_013923560.1:0-208 GCF_000517525.1 Limulus polyphemus | reverse complement strand
GTGTACTGTCAGTAAGAAAACACAAGATTTAACAATAATGTGTCCTGTCAATAAAAAGACACAAGATTTAACTATACTGTGTACTGTCAATAAGAAGACACAAGATTTAACAATAATGTGTCCTGTCAATAAGAAGACACAAGATTTAACGATACTGTGTACTGTCAATAAGAAGACACAAGATGTAACGATACTGTGTACTGTCAAT
>NW_013923559.1:0-210 GCF_000517525.1 Limulus polyphemus | reverse complement strand
AACATAAATAATATACAATACCAATAATGTATAACATAAATAATATACAATACCAATAATATATAATAAAAACAATATACAATACCAATAATATATAATAGAAATAATATACAATACCAATAATGTATAACATAAATAATATACAATACCAATAATATATAACATAAATAATATACAATACCAATAATATATAATAGAAATAATATAAAA
>NW_013923558.1:0-210 GCF_000517525.1 Limulus polyphemus | reverse complement strand
ATTATTGCTTGTTCTCTGTTATGAAAAGTAACTGAAGTATGCCGTTATACAATCTGTGATATGAAAGTACACAACATTACAGGTCTCATCTCTGTTAATTCTGCGATTATTGCTTGTTCTCTGTTATGAAAAGTAACTGAAGTATGTTGTTATACAATCTGTGATATGAAAGTACACAACATTACAGGTCTCATCTCTGTTAATTCTGCG
>NW_013923557.1:0-480 GCF_000517525.1 Limulus polyphemus | reverse complement strand
AAGAACGTTCGTTGCATTGTTAAAGTGTACCTACGTACCCAAATTTGGTGAAGAATCATCAATTTTGGACCCTCTGGTAACAAGAAATCGAAAGACAATCAGTAACCAAAAGCTTCACTGCAGTACACATACGCTTTCAGAAAAGCCAATAAAAGAGTAACATAAAACGACCACAAAAGTCGCAAAAATTATAATAGAAGGCTAGAATTTTGCATGTAAATATGCAACTGTACTGGTACAAAACGCAAAACGTTCTATAACTCCTTTAAAACAAACAGTAGGAAGGTAAAACTCTGCATATTACTACGCAACTTCGTTCCATTTGGATGGATCTTCTCGAAATTTTTTCAAGAACGTTCGTTGCATACTTGCGTATTTACATGCAAAATTCTAGCCTTCTGTTATCATTTTTGCGACTTTTGTGGTCGTTTTACGTTACTCTTTTATTGGCTTTTCTGAAAGCGTATGTGTACTGCAGTG
>NW_013923556.1:0-210 GCF_000517525.1 Limulus polyphemus | reverse complement strand
GTCGTAACATCTACAAAGTACATATCACCTGTCATAACATCAACAAAGTACATATCACCTGCCATAACATCTACAAAGTACATATCACCTGCCATAACATCAACAAAGTACATATCACCTTCCATAACATCTACAAAGTACATATTACCTGTCGTAACATCTACAAAGTACATATCACCTGTCGTAACATCTACAAAATACATACCACTT
>NW_013923555.1:0-209 GCF_000517525.1 Limulus polyphemus | reverse complement strand
ATTAGTGTCAATGATTCTAGAATATGTTTAACACGTTAAACCTGTGTTTAGATTAGTGTTAATGATTCTGGAATATGTTTGACACGTTAAAACTTGTGTTTAGATTAGTGTCAATGATTCTAGAATATGTTTGACACGTTAAAACTTGTGACAATGATTTTAGAATATGTTTAACACGTTAAAACTTGTGTTTAGATTAGTGTCAATAA
>NW_013923554.1:0-210 GCF_000517525.1 Limulus polyphemus | reverse complement strand
CAATAAGAAGATACAGGATTTATCAATACTGTGTCCTGTCAATAAGAAGATACAGGATTCATCAATACTGCGTACTGTCAATAAGAAGAAACATAATTTAACAATACTGTGTCCTGTCAATAAGAAGATACAGGATTTATCAATACTGTGTACTGTCAATAAGTAGACACAAGATTTAACGATACTGTGTACTGTCAATAAGAAGATAAA
>NW_013923553.1:0-210 GCF_000517525.1 Limulus polyphemus | reverse complement strand
CTTTATCGTGTATTTCCTAGTTGTTGAAAGGTACACATGATTAAAATATATCAAATAAATTCACCCTTTGCCACATGTTCCCTATTTGTTGAAAGGTACACATGATTAAAACATATCATATAAATTCACCCTATGCCACGTGTTCCCTATTTGTTGAAAGGTACACATGATTAAAACATATGATATAAAAGTAACCCTGTGCCACATGGT
>NW_013923552.1:0-210 GCF_000517525.1 Limulus polyphemus | reverse complement strand
GCATAGAAGACATAAATGACGTAAATTATCAAGTGCAGAAATTAGGTCCATCCACACAAACTCACATAAAGTCATTGAACATGGGTATACCTACAGGGAGTGAGAAATACACATTGAAAAACTTACTACAGATTTCCTGGGATAAGAACAATACCTAACCCAGCAGATGATGTGGAGGCAAAGTACAAGTTTAAACTAAAGTAACCTAGG
>NW_013923551.1:0-210 GCF_000517525.1 Limulus polyphemus | reverse complement strand
TTTCAGAGAAGATAAAGGATAAAGTCTCAGAGAAGATAAAGGATAAAGTCCCAGATAAGTTAAATGATAAAATATCAGAGAAGATAAAGGACAAATTCCCAGAGAAGATAAATGATAAAGTCTCAGAGAAGGTAAGTGATAAAATCCCAGATAAGAGAAAAGCTAAAGTCCCAGATAAGGTAAAGAATAAAGACTCAGAGAAGATAAAGG
>NW_013923550.1:0-210 GCF_000517525.1 Limulus polyphemus | reverse complement strand
AATTAATACACCTCTAATCACTAATACACATCTAACCATTAATACACCTCCAATCGTTAATACACTTCTAATCACTAATACACCTCTAATCATTAATATACCTCTAACCATTAATACACCTGTAATCACTAATACATCTCTAATAATTAATACACCTGTAATCACTAATACATCTCTAATAATTAATACACCTCTAATCACTAATACACA
>NW_013923549.1:0-210 GCF_000517525.1 Limulus polyphemus | reverse complement strand
TATATAACACAAAGTGATCCTTCTTACATTACCCAGCCACATCCCATACTGTAAGGTTTATCAGTGAAAGTATATAACACAAAGTGATCCTTCTTACATTACCCAGCCACATCCCATACTGTAAGGTCTACCAGTGAAAGTATATAACACAAAGTGATCCTTCTTACATTACCCAGCCACATCCCATACTGTAAGGTTTATCAGTGAAAG
>NW_013923548.1:0-210 GCF_000517525.1 Limulus polyphemus | reverse complement strand
CGTTAATACCATTGCAGTTACTGACTACTTAAGCAGCGTTGATACCATTACAGTCACTGACTATTTAAGCAGCAATGATACCATTTTGATACCATTACAGTCACTGACTATGTAAGCAGCGTTAATACCATTGCAATCACTGACTACTTAAGCAGAGTTGATACCATTGCAGTCACTGACTATTTAAGCAACGATGGCACCATTGCAGTG
>NW_013923547.1:0-259 GCF_000517525.1 Limulus polyphemus | reverse complement strand
GATGAGAATCGTGACTTTACACTACAGTTTATTATAAGGTGACAGTCATGACTTTACACTACAGTTTATTATAAGATGAGAATCGTGACTTTACACTACAGTTTATTATAAGATGAGAGTCGTGACTTTACACTACAGTTTATTATAAGGTGACAGTCGTGACTTTACACTACAGTTTATTATAAGATGAGAGTCGTGACTTTACACTACAGTTTATTATAAGGTGACAGTCGTGACTTTACACTACAGTTTATTATAA
>NW_013923546.1:0-210 GCF_000517525.1 Limulus polyphemus | reverse complement strand
AATACTGTGTACTGTCAATAAGTAGACACAAGATTTAACAATACTGTGTACTGTCAATAAGAATACACAATATTTAACAATACTGTGTACTGTCAATAAGAAGACACAAGATTTAACAATATTGTGTACTATCAAAAAGAAGACACAAGATTTAACAATACTGTGTAGTGTCAATAAGAAGACACAAAAAAATATGTACTGTAATAAGAA
>NW_013923545.1:0-271 GCF_000517525.1 Limulus polyphemus | reverse complement strand
GGATATGGTTTATTTTGGTTATATCTGAAAATAGTTCTAATGTAATATGGTAGTACCTAGTTCTAGTGTAGTACGGTAGTAAACTTTCCTAATAATACGGTAGATAAACGTTCGTTAAGTACATCTGATATAGTTTATTTTCTTATATGTGATATAGTTTATTTTGTTATATGAGATATGGTTTATTTTGTTATATCTGATATGGTTTATTTTGTTATATCTGATATGGTTTATTTTGGTTATATTTGATATGGTTTATTTTGTTATATTT
>NW_013923544.1:0-209 GCF_000517525.1 Limulus polyphemus | reverse complement strand
GTATCTATACCACGTTTTACTGACGTGTGTGCGTTATGTACTAGAGCCCACAACGTCCCGTATCTATACCACGTTTCACTGGCATGTGTGTGTTATGTACTAGAGCCCACAACGTCTCGTATCTATACCACGTTTCACTGGCATGTGTGCGTTATGTACTAGAGCCCACAACGTCCCGTATCTATACCACGTTTCACTGGCGTGTGTGT
>NW_013923543.1:0-210 GCF_000517525.1 Limulus polyphemus | reverse complement strand
GGCTAGTGAATGCAAGATGTCTTCGCCACACAATCCCAACATGGTTAGTGAATGCAAGATGTCTTCGCCACACAATCCCAACATGGCTAGTGAATGCAAGATGTCTTCGCCACACAATCCCAACATGGCAAGTGAATGCAAGATGTCTTCGCCACACAATCCCAACATGGCTAGTGAATGCAAGATGTCTTTGCCACACAATCCCAACAT
>NW_013923542.1:0-205 GCF_000517525.1 Limulus polyphemus | reverse complement strand
GCTTCACTGCAGTACACAGGCATTTCTGAAAGCGTAAATAAAAGAGTAACATAAAACGACCACAAAAGTCGACAAAAATGATAATAGAAGGCTAGAATTTTGCATGTAAATACGCAACTAACGTTCGTTGCATTTTGTACCAGTACGTCGTTCCATTTGGACGGATCATCTCCCGCAAAACGTTCCATAACTCCTTTAAAACAAA
>NW_013923541.1:0-209 GCF_000517525.1 Limulus polyphemus | reverse complement strand
ATTTCTCGCTTTGCGTGTTTAAAGAATTTTGTACATTTCAGCTGTGTTATAATGTTTGATTTTTGTAAGTAAAAACGTTACTTACAAAAATCAGGTGTCTATTAACTATTTATTCAGCTGTTTATATTGTAGTTTATACTGTATCTGTAATGTCTCGTGTGCACGTGATTCAATATCACTTAATCGTACTGTGTTTCTTGTGTGCTTCC
>NW_013923540.1:0-208 GCF_000517525.1 Limulus polyphemus | reverse complement strand
TATATATATATATATATAAACATATAAATCCCAGTAAAAATGTTCTAAAAGTTAATATCAATCATGTTAAATCTATAATAATAAAAGGACGTGTCTGTGTGTGTGTGTGACCGCCATAACTCCAAGAGGAAAGAACATAGAAACCTGTAATTTTGTGCACATAATAAATAGACCCTGAGGGTGTTCATCTGGATATTATTACTTGTGC
>NW_013923539.1:0-344 GCF_000517525.1 Limulus polyphemus | reverse complement strand
GGTAGTCATCAACTTGTAGGCTTTGTTGGGGTTATGGTAGTCATCACTTGTAGCTTTGTTTGAGTTATGATAGCAAAGCTACAGGTGATGACTACCATAACTCAAAAAAGCTACAGGTGCTGTTATCATAACTCAAACAAAGCTACAGGTTGATGACTACCATAACTCAAAAAGCTACAGGTTGATGGCTACCATAACTCAAACAAAGCTACAGAAGATGACTACCATAACTCAAACAAAGCTACAAGTTGATGACTACCATAACTCAAACAAAGCTACAGGTTGATTACTACCATAACCTGTAGCTTTGTTGGGGTTTGATGACTACCATCTTGTAGCTTTGT
>NW_013923538.1:0-210 GCF_000517525.1 Limulus polyphemus | reverse complement strand
TGTCCCATTAATTAACAACTTATTAATATAGTAGATAGAACAATGGCAGAGTGTCCCATTAATTAACAACTTATTAATAAAGCAGATAGAGCAATGGTCGAGTATCCCATTAATTAACAACTTATTAATAAAGCAGATAGAACAATGGCAGAGTGGCCCATTAATTAACAACTTATTACATAAAGCAGATAGAAGAATGGTAGAGTGTCC
>NW_013923537.1:0-210 GCF_000517525.1 Limulus polyphemus | reverse complement strand
AGTAAGTTTTCCACTTGTTTTTTTGACTTTGAAAACATGTTTTTAGTTTTCGTCCACTCGATTTTGTCGACTTTCATAACAGTCTTTTTAGGCCTTCTTAGACTAGGTATTTTCGACTTTGATAGCGGTATTTTTAGTCTTTCTTACACTATATTTTAATGACTTTCATAATGGTATTTTTAATACTTCTTAAACTATGTTTTGTCGACT
>NW_013923536.1:0-209 GCF_000517525.1 Limulus polyphemus | reverse complement strand
CCAGCCACTATCCATCCTTATTAAAAGACCTACCAGCCACTCTCCATCTATAATCAAAGACCTACCAGTTACCATCTGTCTATATTAAAAGACCTACCAGCCACTATCCATTTATAATGAAAGACCTACCAGCCACTATCCATATATAATAGAAAGACCTACCAGCCACTATCCATCTGTATTAAAAGATCTACCAGCCACTATCCATC
>NW_013923535.1:0-210 GCF_000517525.1 Limulus polyphemus | reverse complement strand
TACTGTGGTTCATATACACCAAAGTATAGTGTGTCTCTTCATTATTACACACAGTACTTGCTACTGAACAACATACCTCTACTGTGGTTCATATACACCAAAGTGAAGTGTGTATCTTCATTATTACACACAGTACTTGCTACTGAATAACATACCTCTACTGTGGTTCATACACACCAAAGTAAAGTGTGTCTCTTCATTATTACACAC
>NW_013923534.1:0-261 GCF_000517525.1 Limulus polyphemus | reverse complement strand
AATAAGGAGACACACGATTTAGCAATAATTGACAGTACACAGTATCGTTAAATCTTGTGTCTTCTTATTGACAGTACACAGTATCGTTACATCTTGTGTCTTCTTTTTGACAGTACACAGTATCGTTAAATCTTGTGTCTTCTTACTGACAGTACACAGTATCGTTAAATCTTGTGTCTTTTTATAGATAGTACACGGTATTGCTAAATCTTGTGTCTTTTTATGGATAGTACACAGGTTAAATCTTGTGTCTTCTTGATA
>NW_013923533.1:0-210 GCF_000517525.1 Limulus polyphemus | reverse complement strand
AAAAATGGTCCAAGTCTGTCTAATGTTGTAATCTACCACCTTCATAGAGTTGGTAAACACATGGGTCCAAGTCAGTCTAATGGTGTAATCTACCATCTTCGTAGAGTGGAAAAACATGGGTCCAAGTCAGTCTAATGGTGTAATCTACCATCTTTGTGGAGTGGAAAACATGGGTCCAAGTCAGTCTAATGGTGTAATCTACCATCTTCA
>NW_013923532.1:0-226 GCF_000517525.1 Limulus polyphemus | reverse complement strand
TGTCTTGTCAACACTGTATCATGTAGTTTAATATCCATAAACGTGGGCTCGGAAATTATCGTAATTCAGGATATTTATATAACCCTAACTCCAGTATTGTTAACAGTAAAGACTAAATATGTATTTGTATTTATGGTAAAACTACTAAAGCTATCTGCTGCCGCCCTTAATTTTCAACTATTTACTAGTAGAAAGACACAGCCAGTCAGTAGCACTCTGTCATCCA
>NW_013923531.1:0-210 GCF_000517525.1 Limulus polyphemus | reverse complement strand
GTATGAACAATGGCTGTCAAATCATTACAGCTGATTAAATTTGTGTAGTACATTGTTAATTCAACACAGGTATTCCAATAAAAATCCAAACACATATATATAACTACAAAAATCTCATATTTTCTTGAAATATTTGATCTTGATGTAATGAAAGTGGGAGATATACAGAAATCCATTATTCCCCAAGTGTCTTGCAATGAAATTTCCAAA
>NW_013923530.1:0-210 GCF_000517525.1 Limulus polyphemus | reverse complement strand
GAGTGGTGCAGTTGGGTAGGCCTTGTGTGCCATGCTTTCCAAGTCCTGTGCCAGCTCTTGCAGGCTTTAGCACGGACTCTCGTCCTAAACCTTGCCCTGTAGACTTTTGACTGATATTGGGTTCCGTACCTGAGTTCTAGAGCCGCTACCAGTGCTCTATAGTTGTGTCTGTCATCTGCTGACAACTGTCCAAGTATTTCCAGTGGTTGT
>NW_013923529.1:0-210 GCF_000517525.1 Limulus polyphemus | reverse complement strand
CGTATCTTCTTCCGTACTGGTCTCCGTCTTGTTGGCTTTTGCTTCATGTGGGGTTCATCCGCTTCATCAGTAAATGTCCAATCATCGGTAACAGTCACATCAGTGGTAGTAACTTCACCAACAGCTTCACCGTTTCCCTTCTCAAAACTGAGTAGAGTTTCTTCTTCAATGGTGGTTTCTTCAGGTGGCACGTCTTCAGCAGCGTCATTT
>NW_013923528.1:0-208 GCF_000517525.1 Limulus polyphemus | reverse complement strand
TTCAATAGCAACTGAATATGCATCAGGTGGATACAGTGTAAACGAAATGAATGATGGTGCTGCAAGTAATAAAGTGTCAAACAAAAAACAATTAGTAAATATATTCAATCCATTTTATATGAAAGAAAAATCCATCCAGTTAGATAAAAATGAAGAAACTAGTTTACTGATGCAAATGAAAATATAAGGATTAGCTCTTTTGAAAATT
>NW_013923527.1:0-261 GCF_000517525.1 Limulus polyphemus | reverse complement strand
CCAATAAGAAGACACCTTCTTATTGACAGTACACAGTATCGTTAAATCTTGACACAAGATTTAACGATACTGTGTACTGTCAATAAGAAGACATAATATTTAACAAAACTGTTTACTGTCAATAAGAAGACACAAGATTTAACGATACTGTGTACTGTCAATAAGAAGACACAAGATTTAACGATACTGTGTACTGTCAATAAGAAGACACACAATTTAGCAATACTATGTACTGTCAATAAGAAGACACAAGATTTAACG
>NW_013923526.1:0-210 GCF_000517525.1 Limulus polyphemus | reverse complement strand
CTTCTTAGGTGGGCAATGCTCTTTCAGAACAGACGGTCTGCTATTCCTCCACTTGGCCTTCGTATATGGGGCATTACTGGCTGAACTGGGTCTGGCATTGGATGACATTGCTGTCTCCAATGATCAGCTCATTCCACCATGGCTTATTACCATTCCATCCTGTGAACTTTCCTTGAGTCATCTGGGGAAGGCAGATACTCCCGATTGGAA
>NW_013923525.1:0-387 GCF_000517525.1 Limulus polyphemus | reverse complement strand
CTACATTGTCAGTTATTAGTAACTGGATATCAAAATTATTACAGTGTCAGTTATTAGTAACTGGATATCAAAATTACTACAGTGTCAGTTGTTAGTAACTGACACTGTAATAATTTTGATATCCAGTTACTAATAACTTACTGTATTAATTTTGACACTCAGTTACTAATAACTGACTGGATATCAAAATTAATACAGTATCAGTTATTAGTAACTGGATGTCAAAATTATTACAGTATCAGTTACTAAAAACTGAATATCATAATTTATTACAGTTTCAGTTAATAGTAACTGGATATAAAAATTACTACAGTGTCTGTTGTTAGTAACTGGATATCAAAATTATTACAGTGTCAGTTATTAGTAACTGAGTGTCAAAATTAATAC
>NW_013923524.1:0-210 GCF_000517525.1 Limulus polyphemus | reverse complement strand
CCGAATTTATAACCATTATACTCATCTTTAGCTTTACTTGGTACAACTACTCCATGAACAACTAGGTGTAACTCTAGTTACCGAATGTGTAACCACTATACTCATCTTTAGCCTTAATTGGCAACACTACTCCATGAACATATAGGTATAACTATAGTTACCGAATTTATAACCACCATACTCATTTTAACCTTACTTGGTACAACTACT
>NW_013923523.1:0-213 GCF_000517525.1 Limulus polyphemus | reverse complement strand
ATTGACTATCACCAAAACTATAAAAATGTCCTCTTGATTATCACCCAAACTATAACAGTGTCCATTTGACTATCACCAAAATTATAAAAATGCCCATTTGACTATCACCAAAACTATAACAATGTCCATTTGACTATCACCAAAATTATAACAATGTCCATTTGACTATCACCAAAACTATAACAATGTCCATTTGACTATCACCAAAACTAT
>NW_013923522.1:0-209 GCF_000517525.1 Limulus polyphemus | reverse complement strand
CCAAGTGTGTAGTATAAGAAGGATCACAACCGTTTGGTTATAACTATTACCTATAGCTTGATATACTGGTCAAACAACATTTCTACAGTTTAATGTATACTCACATCCTATATTCCAAGTGTGTAGTATAAGAAGGATCACAACCGTTTGGTTATAACTATTACCTATAGCTTGATATACTGGTCAAACAACATTTCTACAGTTTAATG
>NW_013923521.1:0-210 GCF_000517525.1 Limulus polyphemus | reverse complement strand
GTATACAGGTGGTTGTTAAAACACTATCTTAGATAATATATAAATTGTCGTATACTCGCCTGCAGATGTGTATACAGGTGGTTGTTAAAACACTATCTTAGATAATATGTAAATTATCGTATACTCGCATGCAGATGTGTATACAGGTGGTTGTTAAAACACTATCTTAGATAATATATAAATTGTCGTATACTCGCCTGCAGATGTGTA
>NW_013923520.1:0-210 GCF_000517525.1 Limulus polyphemus | reverse complement strand
CTGCTCTCTTTCTGAGTCATGAGCATAATTCATACCAATCAGCCCTAATTACAGTAAAACAAACTGCTCTCTTTCTCAGTCATTAGCATAATTCACACCAATCAGCTCTAATTACAGTAAAACAAACTGCTCTCTTTCTGAGTCATGATCATAATTCACACCAATTAGCTCTAATTACAGTAAAACAAACTGCTCTCTTTCTGAGTCATG
>NW_013923519.1:0-210 GCF_000517525.1 Limulus polyphemus | reverse complement strand
AAAGTACACATTATCGTTGAATATTGTGTCTTCTTATTGACAGTACACATTATTGTTTAATCTATTGTCTTTTTATTCACAGGACTTATTATTGTTAAATCTTGTTTCTTCTTATTGACAGTACACAGTATAGTTAAATCTTGTGTTTTCTTATTGACAGTACACAGTATCGTTAAATCTTGTGTCTTCTTATTGACAGTACACAGTATT
>NW_013923518.1:0-210 GCF_000517525.1 Limulus polyphemus | reverse complement strand
CGATAACCCAATCTGTTAAGAATCCTTTGAACAGATTTCGGGCTCATCCCACCAACTTTGGTCACTTTTACAGTCGTTAATCTGGGATCCATTTCGATGCTCCTCTTGACATCCCTTTTTGTCCTTTCCGATGGACCAGGACGACCCGGGCGCTGCTCAGTTGTTTCCTTGCCGTGTTTCCTGAACTGCACGATGATTCTGTTGACTGTT
>NW_013923517.1:0-210 GCF_000517525.1 Limulus polyphemus | reverse complement strand
TATATAAATATCATTTGACAGTTTGTAAATATATAAATATTGTTTGACATTTCGTATATCTATAAGGATCGTTTGACATTTCGTAGATCTATAAGGATCGTTTGACATTTCGTAGATCTATAAGGATCGTTTGACATTTCGTATATCTATAAGGATCGTTTGACATTTCGTATATCTATAAATATCGTTTAACATTTCGTATATCTATAA
>NW_013923516.1:0-212 GCF_000517525.1 Limulus polyphemus | reverse complement strand
TCTTAATAAGAAGACACAAGATTTAACGATACTGTCGTACTGTCAATAAGAAGACACAAGTATTTAACGATATTGTCGTACTGTCAATAAAAAGACACCAAGACTTAACAATACTGTGTACTGTCAATAAGAAGACACAAGATTTAACGATACTGTGTTCTGTCAATAAGAAGACACAAGATTTATAAATACTGTGTACTATCAATAAGAAC
>NW_013923515.1:0-210 GCF_000517525.1 Limulus polyphemus | reverse complement strand
GGGCAAAAGTATACCAGCATTTACTTGTGGAACAACAACACAACAGGCTTCACACCGTATATAAATGTGTACTAGCATTTACTTGTGGAACAACAACACAATAGGTTTTACAACTTATATAAATGTACACCAACATTTATCTGTGGAACAACACAACAGGTTTCACACCGTATATAAATGTATACTAGCATTTACTTGTGGAACAACAAC
>NW_013923514.1:0-210 GCF_000517525.1 Limulus polyphemus | reverse complement strand
GATGGCATCCGTTGTCCCTCTCCCAGGCATAAATCCAAACTGCTGTTCACCAATCTCTGTTGCTTGTCTTATCCTTCCTTCTACTACTCTTTCCCATATTTTCATTGTGTGTGACGTCAACTTAATACCCCGATAGTTCCCGCAGTCTTGAATTTCACCCTTTTCTTTGTATATTGGTATGATCACACTATCTCTCCACTCATCTGGTAT
>NW_013923513.1:0-209 GCF_000517525.1 Limulus polyphemus | reverse complement strand
CGCTAGTACAACGATTTCACTTTATTTTTGTTAACTTCTTTCGTACTTCTCGAATCTTCGCCGAAATACAAACTCAGTATTCACAAAAACTGATGTAACAAATCGACTGATCAACGCGGTAACTCAGTAATCAACCCACCACTGTAACAGAGTCACAAGCCCCCCCCCCCCCGCCAGTGGCACAGCGGCATGTCTGCGGACTTACAACA
>NW_013923512.1:0-209 GCF_000517525.1 Limulus polyphemus | reverse complement strand
TTTAAAGTGACTGTGGAAAATCTTTGTATTGCAAAGTTGTATCGAGAAAGAATAAGCTAGTTTTAATTAAGAAAGGACTTGTATCGCTGAAATTTATCGGAGAGAACTTTTACGGGAAATTATCAAACAAGCAGATACGTAACAATATGCAATGACACAAAAATAGTTCCCGGCTTAGGAATCAAAACTGGAATAGAAGATTTAACTAG
>NW_013923511.1:0-210 GCF_000517525.1 Limulus polyphemus | reverse complement strand
TGGAAAGAGGTGAACAGGGCCACTGTGTTTGATTCAGTACACGAGCGATATTTCAGCAAATAGAATAGGTTCTTATTTTATATTCTAGCTTGTTAATATCGGTAATTTGAGTTCCTAATTCATACGAAACTATAGACTGTATTTTGACATCACAAACATCTAACTTGAATCAGTGCTGCATTTAGCATACCACGTGACACACAAAAATCG
>NW_013923510.1:0-209 GCF_000517525.1 Limulus polyphemus | reverse complement strand
TTTATAACCACCATACTCATCTTTTGCCTTACTTGGTACAACTACTCCTTGAACACCTAGGTGTAACTCTAGTTACAGAATTTATAACCACTAACTTATCTTTAGCCTTACGGGGTACAACTACGCCATGAACACTTAGGTTTAACTCTAGTTACCGAATTTGTAACCACCAAACTCATCTTTAGCCTTACTTGGTACAATTACTCAAA
>NW_013923509.1:0-210 GCF_000517525.1 Limulus polyphemus | reverse complement strand
TTGTGTCTTTTTATGGACAGTACACAGTATTGTTAAATCTTGTGTCTTCTTATTGACAGTACACAGTATCGTTAAATCTTGTGTCTTCTAATTGACAGTACAGAGTATCGTTAAATCTTGTGTCTTCTTATTGACAGTACGCAGTATCGTTAAATCTTGTGTCTTCTTATTGACAGTACACATTATTGTTAAATCTTGTGTTTTCTTACT
>NW_013923508.1:0-210 GCF_000517525.1 Limulus polyphemus | reverse complement strand
GCCTAAGGCCTAAACGTTATAAAACAAAATAATATAGTATGAAGGTAGAAAGCATACTTATTCAATTAATAACAAATTAACTTATTTATTTAGATATTACCAAACCACTAATATGTTGCCATCTGATACTTTTTATACACTATTAATATAAATTAATTCTATGCTGTTCACCTTGGTTCACTTGGTTCACCTAGAAACAAGATTATTAGA
>NW_013923507.1:0-210 GCF_000517525.1 Limulus polyphemus | reverse complement strand
CACGCTATTCAAAATAAATGAAATAAAAAACGCTCTAGTTAAAAATAAATAAAATAAAAAACGCGCTAGTTAAAAACAAATGAAATAAAAACGCGCTAGTTAAAAATAAATTAAATAATAAACGTGCTGGTTAAAAATAAATTAAATAATAAACGTGCTGGTTAAAAATAAATTAAATAATAAACGTGCTGGTTAAAAATAAATTAAATC
>NW_013923506.1:0-210 GCF_000517525.1 Limulus polyphemus | reverse complement strand
CTGCAGCTGAGCCACCTCACTGCTGTGTGATAAGGCAAGTCACAGAATTCAGAATCAATTTCTTCAAGAAAAGCCTGGAACTGGCGGTGATTACGTGCATGATCCCGAATGAAGTTCACCGCAGAAACGACTGGTTTCAGTACGCAAGAAATATCTAAGACTTTCCCACAGGGTCCTTGCTGATGTATAATGCAGTGTATAAACAGAGCA
>NW_013923505.1:0-210 GCF_000517525.1 Limulus polyphemus | reverse complement strand
CTGTTACAAGTGAGTCAGTCCCACATGGGTGGAAGCTGTTACAAGTGAGTCAGTCCTACATGGGTGGAAGCTGTTACAATCGAGTCAGTCCTACATGGGTGGAAGCTGTTACAAGTGAGTCAGTCCCACATGGGTGGAAGCTGTTACAAGTGAGTCAGTCCTACATGGGTGGAAGCTGTTACAATCGAGTCAGTCCTACATGGGTGGAAG
>NW_013923504.1:0-210 GCF_000517525.1 Limulus polyphemus | reverse complement strand
GAATGGTGGTTATAAAATATGTAACTAGAGTTACACCTAGGTGTTCATGGAGTAGTTGTACCAAGTAAGGCTAAAGATGAGTAAGTTGGTTATAAACTCAATAACTAGAGCTACACCTATGTGTTCGTGGAGTTGTTGTACCAAATAACGCTAAAGATGAGTATGGTGGTTAAAAATTAGGTAACTAGAGTTACACCTAGGTATTCGTGC
>NW_013923503.1:0-208 GCF_000517525.1 Limulus polyphemus | reverse complement strand
TGAAAGCTTATGAAAGATTTTGGATATCCCTAACGTCTTTACGAAACAAAGAACCAGATGATGAAAGTTTATGAAGGATTTTGGATATCCCTAACTTCTTTACGAAAAAAAAAAGAACCAGATGATGAAAGTTTATGAAGGATTTTGGATATCCCTAACTTCTTTACGAAAAAAAAGAACCAGATGATGAAAGCTTATGGAGGATTTT
>NW_013923502.1:0-210 GCF_000517525.1 Limulus polyphemus | reverse complement strand
AAAGACTTGTGTCGTTAAAATTTCGTTGGAACGAAGTTACGGAAAAATCAATTAACAAACGGAGACGTAACAGATTGTTTTTATAGCTATACATTGTTTTTATTGTTATACATTGTTTTTATAGTTATACATTGTTTTTATAGCTATACATTGTTCTTATAGTTATACATTGTTGTTATAGTTATACATTGTTGTTATAGTTATACATTG
>NW_013923501.1:0-210 GCF_000517525.1 Limulus polyphemus | reverse complement strand
AAATGAGTTATTGATTTCTTACAAACAAATAATAGTAATGGATTACACAGAAATGAGTTATTGATTTCTTACAAACAAATAATAGTAATGGATTACACAGAAATGAGTTATTGATTTCTTACGGACAAATAATAGTAATGGATTACACAGAAATGGGTTATTGATTTCTTATGGACAAATAATAGTAATGGATTACACAGAAATGAGTTA
>NW_013923500.1:0-210 GCF_000517525.1 Limulus polyphemus | reverse complement strand
CGGTGGTTAAAAATTCGGTAACTATAGTTACACCTAGGTGTTCAGGGAGTAGTTGTGCCAGGAAAAGCTAAAGATTAGTATGGTGGTTATAATTTCAGTAACTAGAGTTACACCTAAGTGTTAATGGAGTAGTTTTACCAAATAACGCTAAAGATGAATATGAATATGTACCAAGTAAGGCTAAAGATGAATATGGTGGTTATAATTCGA
>NW_013923499.1:0-207 GCF_000517525.1 Limulus polyphemus | reverse complement strand
CGGATTAAACCCGAACAGGCGACTTTTTGCGGGTTTGAATATCAGATCGCTTTTTTGTTTAAGTACCTGCAATGAAGTTTCCAAGAAAAGCGATTACGAGCCTGCTGCAGCGATCGTGTTTTAACTTGCATTGACGTGTTTAAACCGATTTGAAGAGTGCCGTATATAAAAGGGACTGACTTCAGTGAATTATGTCATATATTTTGC
>NW_013923498.1:0-372 GCF_000517525.1 Limulus polyphemus | reverse complement strand
TAGGTGTAACTATAGTTATTATACCAAATAACGCTAAAGATGAGTATAGGGGTTATACATTCGGTAACTAGAGATACACCTAGGTGTTCATGGAGTAGTTGTACCAACTAAGGCTAAAGATGAGTATGGTGGTTATAAATTCGGTAACTATAGTTACACCTATTTACTTTGTACAACTACTCCATCAACACCTAGGTGTAACTCTAGTTACAGAATTTATAACCACCAAACTCATCTTTAGCCTTACATGGTACAACTACTCCATAAACACTTAGGTGTCACTCTAGTTACCGTATTTATAACCACCATTCTCATCTTTAGCCTTACTTGGAACAACTACTCCATGAAAACCTAGGTGTAGCTCTAGTTACC
>NW_013923497.1:0-210 GCF_000517525.1 Limulus polyphemus | reverse complement strand
AATATCTCTCATGTGGATTAGGTTGTAAGGTTTAGAATATCTCTCATGTGGATGAGGTTGTAAGGTTTAGAATATCTCTCATGTGGATTAGGTTGTAAGGTTTACAATATCTCTCATGTGGATTAGGTTGTAAGGTTTACAATATCTCTCATGTCGATTAGGTTGTAAGGTTTACAATATCTCTCATGTCGATTAGGTTGTAAGGTTTAC
>NW_013923496.1:0-350 GCF_000517525.1 Limulus polyphemus | reverse complement strand
GTGTCTTCTTATTGACAGTACCCAGTATCGTTAAATCTTGTGTCTTCTTATTGATCTTGTGTCTTCTTCTTGACAGTACACAGTATCGTTAGATACTGTGTACTGTCAATAAGAAGACACAATATTTAAAATAATGTGTGGACAGTACACAGTATTGTTATATCTTGTGTCTTCTTATTGACAAAACACATTATTTTAAATCTTATGTTTTCTTATTGACAGTACACATTATCGTTAAATCTTGTGTCTTCTTATTGAAAGTACACAGTATCGTTAAATATTGTGTCTTCTTATTGACAGTACACAGTATAGTTAAATCTTGTGTCTTCTTATTGACAGTACACAGTATT
>NW_013923495.1:0-384 GCF_000517525.1 Limulus polyphemus | reverse complement strand
AACCAGAACTTAAAAGGTTCCGGAGTGTCTTAATCAAAGTTTCAAAGGTTCCAGAGTGTCCTAACCATACTTTAATAGGTTTCGAAGTGTCCTAACCAGACTTTAATAGGTTCCAGAGTGTCCTAACCAGACTTTAATAAGTTCCAGAGTGTCCTAACCATACTTTAATAGGTTCCAGAGTGTCCTAACCAGACTTCAGAAGGTTCCGGAATGTCCTAACCTAGACTTTAATAGGTTCCAGAGTGTCCTAACCATACTTTAATATGTTTCGAAGTGTCCTAACCAGACTTTAATAGGTTCCAGAGTGTCCTAACCAAATTTTAATAGGTTCCAGAGTGTCCTAACCAGACTTCAGAAGGTTCCGGAATGTCCTAACCATACTTT
>NW_013923494.1:0-240 GCF_000517525.1 Limulus polyphemus | reverse complement strand
TAAGGTAGAGCTTGATTTGACAAAATATGATGCTAGTTATATGTCAGGTCAAGATGTGGGTTGAAACGTAGAGCTTGATTTGACAAAATATGATGCTAGTTATTTGTCAGGACAAGACGTGAGTTGTAAGGTATAGCTTGATTTGACAAAATATGATGCTAGTTATATGTCATGACAAGATGTGGGTTGTAAGGTAGAGCTTGATTTGACGACAAAATATGATGCTAGTTATATGTCAGG
>NW_013923493.1:0-209 GCF_000517525.1 Limulus polyphemus | reverse complement strand
AGTAGTTGTACCAAGTAAGGCTAAAGATGAGTAAGGTTGTTAGAAATTCAATAACTAGAGTTACATCTAGGTGTTCGTGGAGTTGTTGTACCAAATAACGCTGACGATGAGTATGAGGTTACACATTCAGTAACTAGAGTTACACTTATTTTTGAAAGAGTAGTTGTACCAAGTAAGACTAAAGATGAGTAGGTTGGCTATAAAATCAG
>NW_013923492.1:0-400 GCF_000517525.1 Limulus polyphemus | reverse complement strand
CTTACTGACAGTACACAGTATCGTAAAATCTTGTGTCTTCTTATTGACAGTACATAGTATTGTTATATCTTGTGTCTTCCTTATTGAAAGTACACAATATCGTTAAATATTGTGTCTTGTTATTGACAGTACACAGTATCGTTAAATCTTGTGTCTTTAAGATTTAACGATACTGTGTACTGTCAATAAGTGTCATTTTATTGATAGTACACAGTATTGTTAAATCGTGTGTTTACTTATTGACAGTACACAGTTTTGTTAAATATTGTGTCTTCTTATTGAAAGTACACAGTATCGTTAAATCTTGTGTCTTCTTATTGACAGTACACAGTATCGTTAAATCTTGTGTCTTCTTATTGACAGTACACAGTATCGTTAAATCTTGTGTCTTCTTATTGAC
>NW_013923491.1:0-210 GCF_000517525.1 Limulus polyphemus | reverse complement strand
GAATTTCAATAAATGTATGTTACTGCACATATAATATTCTTTTGCTCTTAAAAACCATTATTTATGACAAAATCATAGGATTTCTTTTCTTTCTAAAGAGTGAGGTTTCCAAAATATGAAACATAACTATAAAGTACTTGTATTATATGTAGAATGTTTTCTTTTTAGTCTGGCTACAGTGCTCCAACCTACTGGAAAACTGAAACTTTG
>NW_013923490.1:0-210 GCF_000517525.1 Limulus polyphemus | reverse complement strand
TTAATTTTTCCTAAAATAGATAACACAGCTGAAAGTAAACATAGTCTATTTTTGGATTAATTTGGAGGCCAGCGAAGCTGGAACGGTTCCTCCTGGACGGTACAAGTACCCCGGAGCACTGGACCTACGCTTGGGGAGATTACCAGAACCCAGCGCTTTCCAGCTTCACCCCGGGTTACTGTATGTGCATACAATCATAACCCCATGCCA
>NW_013923489.1:0-210 GCF_000517525.1 Limulus polyphemus | reverse complement strand
TATGTTCCACAAAAAAGTATAATACAACGTTATCTTCCACAAAAATTATAGTACAACGTTATGTTCCACAAAAAAGTATAATACAGCGTTATGTTCTACAAAAAAGTCTAGTATGACGTTGTGTTCTACAGAAAATTATAGTACAATGTTCTGTGCCACAAAAAAAGTATAGTACAACATTATGTTCCACAAAAAAAGTATAGTACAACG
>NW_013923488.1:0-358 GCF_000517525.1 Limulus polyphemus | reverse complement strand
TCTTGTGGCCTGTTATTGATAGTACAAGAAGACACAAGATTTAACGATACTGTGTACTATCAATAACAAGCCATAAGATTTAACGATACTGTGTACTATCAATTACACAGTATCGTTAAATCTTGTGTCTTCTTATTGACAGTACACAGTATTGTTAAATCTTTTGTTTTAACAATACTGTGTACTGTCAATAAGAAGTCTTGTGGCCTGTTATTGATAGTACACAGTATCGTTAAATCTTGTGGCTTGTTATTGATAGTACACAGTATCGTTAAATCTAGTGTTTTCTTATTGACAGTACACAGTATTGTTAAATCTTGTGTGTTGTTTTTGATAATACACAGTATTGTTAAATCTT
>NW_013923487.1:0-210 GCF_000517525.1 Limulus polyphemus | reverse complement strand
CGATACTGTGTACTGTCAATAAGAAGAGACAAGATTTAACGATACTGTGTCCTGTCAATAAGAAGACACAATATTTAACGATAGTTGTGTACTGTCAATAAGAAGACACTAGATTTAACAATACTGTGTACTCTCAATAAGAAGACACAAGATTTAACGATACTGTGTACTGTCAAAAAGATGATAAAAGATTTAACAATACTGTGTACT
>NW_013923486.1:0-427 GCF_000517525.1 Limulus polyphemus | reverse complement strand
GATGTGTATGTGTAAACACTCAATTCAAGGAAACTACTACAGCTTGAGTAGTGACAGGGAGAAGATTAAACAATGAAATGGATATATTCTACAAGATAAATCCAACCACAACTATATTCTAAAATATTAAACAATGAAACAGCTATATTCTACAAGGTAAATCCAAGCACAACTATATTCTAAAAGATTAAACAATGAAACAGCTATATTCTACAAGATAAAACCATGGTACTAGTATATTCTACAAGGTTAAACCATGTTACAGGTATATCTTACAAAATATAGCAATGACATGTAATATAGCAATGTAATATCAGAAAAAAAGGTTTAAATACGCTGTGTAATATGAGAAAAAAACCGGTTTAAATATGCTGTGTAATATGAGAAGAAAAACGGTTTAAATATGGTGTGTAATATCAGAAAAAAA
>NW_013923485.1:0-210 GCF_000517525.1 Limulus polyphemus | reverse complement strand
TATTTAGATGACTTAAGTGATTTTTCAATCACAACACCATGATATTTTTCTTCAACATCAGTATTTAATGTATTCCCATTTAAACTGTAACAATAATTTGAATTGTGAAAACCAACATGCATTTCCTTACATTTTAGATCGTTAAACATTATCTTCCACGTATTGGCCCAATGCATCAAATATTTAAATCTCCCTGTAAGTCTGCAGCAT
>NW_013923484.1:0-210 GCF_000517525.1 Limulus polyphemus | reverse complement strand
ACGACACAGTTTCGTTATATCTTATGTCTTCTTATTGAGATTACACAATATTGTTAAATCTTGTGTCTTCTTATTGAAAGTACACAGTATCGTTAAATCTTTTTTCTTCTTATTGACAGTACACAGTATCGTTAAATCTTGTATCTTCTTAATGACAGTACACAGTATCGTTAAATCTTGTGTCTTCTTATTGACAGTACACAGTATCGT
>NW_013923483.1:0-211 GCF_000517525.1 Limulus polyphemus | reverse complement strand
CCATAACTTACCCCAGCCAGTCACACTCACACCCTCTTGTCACAAAATACTGTACCGTAACTTACCTCAGCTATTCACACCCCTCTTTCCACAAAATACTGTACTGTAACTTACCTCAGCCAGTCACACTCACACCCTTCTTGTCACAAAAATACTGTACCGTAACTTATCTCAGCTAGTCACACTCACACCCCTCTTGTCACAAAATACT
>NW_013923482.1:0-517 GCF_000517525.1 Limulus polyphemus | reverse complement strand
ATCTATAATAAAAGACCTACCAGCCACAATCCATCTATAATAAAAGACCTACCAGCCACAATCCATCTGTAATAAAAGACCTACCAGCCACTATCCATCTGTAATAAAAGACCTACCAGCCATAATCCATCTGTAATAAAATACCTAGCAGCCACTATCCATCTATAATAAAAGACCTACCAGACACTCTCTATACTATAATAAAAAGACCTATCAGTATCCATCTATAATAAAAGACCTACCAGCCACTCTCTATACTATAGTAAAAAGACCTATCAGCCACTATTCATCTATAATAAAACACCTGCCAGTCGATATCCGTCTATATTAAAAGACCTTCCAGCCACAATCCATCTGTAGTAAAAGATCCTGCCAGTCACTATCCATCTATAACAAAAGACCTACCCGCCATTATCCATATGTAATAAAAGACCTACCAGCCACAATCCATCTGTAATAAAAGACCTACCAGCCACAATCCATCTGTAATAAAAGACCTACCAGTCATTCTCTATCT
>NW_013923481.1:0-210 GCF_000517525.1 Limulus polyphemus | reverse complement strand
TTTGTTAAATCTTGTGTCTTCTTATTGACAGTACACATTATCGTTGAATATTGTGTCTTCTTATTGACAGTACACAGTTTTGTTAAATCTTGGGTCTTCTTATTGACAGTACATAGTATTGTTAAATCTTGAGTCTTCTTATTGATAGTACACAGTATTGCTAAATCGTGTGTCTTCTTATTGAGAGTGCACAGTATCGATAAATCTTGT
>NW_013923480.1:0-316 GCF_000517525.1 Limulus polyphemus | reverse complement strand
ATCAACGAACTCCACGAAATAAAAGGAAGATCTACTAGATATTAATTAAATTATAAATATATCAATTCATGTGAATATGACTGAAAATTTTAATTTTTTTCTGAAAAGGTGGTGTCTATTTACTTGTGACCACGCTGTGTAGTTACACAAAAACTATAAATCATCACTATTTTCTCAAATAAATCTCCATGACAATCTCCAGTTGCAGCTTAACATTTTACATCTCAAACTAATGCGATCAAGTAGTCAATAGCTACAGTATATCATCATGAACCATATCAGCTAGCTACTAACTATGTTTATTACCATTACAATG
>NW_013923479.1:0-211 GCF_000517525.1 Limulus polyphemus | reverse complement strand
ATCGGATATTTTTCTATTAATTTTGCGTCAAAAAAAACACTTTTTTCCATTTTCCAAAAAATTTCAAATTTACACCAAAAACCAAAGGCTATAGCCCATGTTTTCTCCCAAATTTTTGAAAAAATTGTTTTTCTTCATATTTCAATACAAAGATGCCCTTGAAGTAAGACTTTCAAAATAGATATCCTTTTATCAAAATTCCCACTAGTTA
>NW_013923478.1:0-210 GCF_000517525.1 Limulus polyphemus | reverse complement strand
GTCCTGTCACTAAGAAGACACAAGATTTAACGATACTGTGTACTGTCAATAAGAAGACACAAGATTTAACGATACTGTGTACTGTCAATAAGAAGACACAATATTCAACGATAATGTGTACTGTCAATAAGAAGACACAAGATTTAACGATACTGTGTACTGTCAATAAGTAGACATAAGATTTAACGATACTGTGTACTGTCAATAAGA
>NW_013923477.1:0-210 GCF_000517525.1 Limulus polyphemus | reverse complement strand
AAAGGGTCTTAAATTGATGATTCTTCACCAAATTTGGTATGTAGGTACACTTTAACGTTGCGTAGAAATATGCAGAGTTTTACCTTCCTACTCTTTGTTTTAAAGGAGTTATGGAAGGTTTTGCGTTTTGTACCAGTACGTCGTTCCATTTGGACGGATCATCTCCAAATTTTGTATGAACGTTCGTTGCATACTTACGTATTTACATGC
>NW_013923476.1:0-210 GCF_000517525.1 Limulus polyphemus | reverse complement strand
TGCCTTCAAGCTGATGTCAAGCCTACTGAAAGAGATGATGATGGTGAAGTGGAACCAAATATAGATATCAAGGCAGAACAGGAGAAAGACCAAGATTTGAAGCCAATGAATGATTTCCTAAAAGCAAGTGTTTTGCACCCTGCTGGGAGAAGGTGTCTAGTCTAAGCCCTGTGACAAAGAACTATTGGGCACAATGGGACCAGTTGAGGC
>NW_013923475.1:0-392 GCF_000517525.1 Limulus polyphemus | reverse complement strand
AAGATTTAACAAAACTGTGTACTGTCAATAAGAGACACACGATTTAACAATACTGTGTACTGTCAATAAGAAGACACAAGATTTAACGATACTGTGTACTGTCAATAAGAAGACACAAGATTCTAAAGATACTGTGTACTCTCAATAAGAAGACACAAGATTTAACGATACTGTGTACTGTTGATTTAACAATACTGTGTACTGTCAATAAGAAGACACAAGATTTAACGATACTGTGTACTGTCAATAAGAAGACACAAGATTCAAAGATACTGTGTACTCTCAATAAGAAGACACAAGATTTAACGATACTGTGTACTGTCAATAAGAACACACAATATTCAACGATAATGTGTACTGTCAGTAAGAAAACACAAGATTTAACAATAATG
>NW_013923474.1:0-210 GCF_000517525.1 Limulus polyphemus | reverse complement strand
TATATACACCTGGAAAAAAGTTAAGCACCCCCAAATAATTAAAAGGATGTGAGCGTTCAGGTGTGACATTTAAATCAGGCGCGTTTTTTTCTCCACGTGCAACTTGCTCCCTTCACGTCCAATATGCACTATTTTCTCGTGCATCAAATCCGTATTTAAGTCCCGAATTTCTGAATGCAAGATCATTTTAAGTAAGAATGGCAAGAAGAC
>NW_013923473.1:0-266 GCF_000517525.1 Limulus polyphemus | reverse complement strand
AATACAGATGGATAGTGGCTGGTAAGTCTTTTTATACAGATTGATAGTGGCTGGTAGGTCTTTAATACAGATGGATAGTGGCTGGTAAGTCTTTAATACAGATTGATAGTGGCTGGTAAGTCTTAATACAGATGGATAGTGGCTTATTAAAAGACCTACCCAGATGGATAGTGGCTGGTAGGTCTTTAATACAGATGGATAGTGGCTGGTAGGTCTTTCATTATATATGGATAGTGGCTGGTAGGTCTTCATTATATATGAATAAT
>NW_013923472.1:0-210 GCF_000517525.1 Limulus polyphemus | reverse complement strand
AGAAAGAAAAGAAACAAGAAGAACGAGAGACTAAACAAGAAAAGAAACAAGAAGAAAGATTACAGCAGTTGTTGGAGAAGAAAGAAAATAAACAAGAAGAGAAATTACAGCAGTTGTTAGAGGAAAAAGAAAAGAAACAAGAAGAAAGATTACAGCAGTGGAAAGAAAACCTACAACAATGGCAGCTCGAACAGCAAAATAAACAAGAAG
>NW_013923471.1:0-207 GCF_000517525.1 Limulus polyphemus | reverse complement strand
TCTTTATATCTAATGTAATTTGAAATTAATACGTCCGTCGAAAGTTTTAAATATAATCATAAAATTTAACAATGATTTATGTATCATATTAGTCGTCACACGAAGTTTAAATAAGTGGTTTTATTTATATAAAGTAGATAAGAGACTGGCTTTAAAACAATACTAAAATGACTTCTATCAATTTTACAAAGTTATCACATTTCATAC
>NW_013923470.1:0-258 GCF_000517525.1 Limulus polyphemus | reverse complement strand
TTAAAACCGTAAAAATAGTAAAAACTCAGTTTCCTCTCAACCAGGTTTACTGCAGATTAGTTTATATGTTAAACATACATGGTGATCAGCCTAATTTCTGTGTTAAACATACATGGTGATCAGCCTAATTTCTGTGTTAAACATATATGGTGATCCGCCTAATTTCTGTGTTAAACATACATTGTCATTAGCCTAATATCTATGTTACACCTACATGGTCATTGGCTTAATTTCTTTATTAAACATACAAGGTCATCA
>NW_013923469.1:0-474 GCF_000517525.1 Limulus polyphemus | reverse complement strand
TGTTTATTTCTTCATTTTTACTTCAATATCAAATTTCTAAATATTATTGAAAAAAGAATTCCTTACATAGCTAGAAAGAGTTTATTTTTGGTTATTTCAAAGTTTTTTTTTATCTTAATTTGATTTTTTTTGCTAAACTTACAATACATAATGAAATAAAATCAACCACGTGACATAGCTATGTATTGTATTGTTTATGATTAAAACTTGACATAAGATTGTATTATTGCTAATAAACATATATATATGTAAAACCTGGCTTTTATGCCAAATGAGCTACTAGCCTACATAGTTGAAAGAAGTTATCATAGATTATTTGAAGATGTGTAAGCAAGACAGGTTTCTGATTTAAGAACTAAAAGGTTAGAAATGTACAATCCATATGAGGAATCAAGGGAGTTCCATGGCAAATATAGTGCAAAAAATAATTTCACTTTCAGACTATATTTATAACTGTTGGCCTTAGATATTTGC
>NW_013923468.1:0-210 GCF_000517525.1 Limulus polyphemus | reverse complement strand
GTAGTTGTGCCAAGTAAGGCTAAAGATGAGTATGGTGGTTACAAATCCGATTACTAAAGTTACAACTAGGTGTTCGTGGAGTTGTTGTACCAAATAACGCTAACGATGAGTATGGTGGTTATAAATTCGGTAACTAGAGTTACACTTAGATGTTCGTGGAATTAGTGTACCAAATAACGCTAAAGATGAGTATGGTGGTTATATATTCTG
>NW_013923467.1:0-524 GCF_000517525.1 Limulus polyphemus | reverse complement strand
CAGTCTACAACTATATTTACACTATAGCGTGCGGTCTACAACTATATTTACACTATAGCATGTGCGGTCTACAACTATATTTACACTATAACGTGCGGTCTACAACTATATTTACACTATAGCGTGCGGTCTACAACTATATTTACACCATAGCCTGAGGTCTACAAAGATATTTACACTATTTTGTGTGGTCTACAATGATATTTACACTATAGTGTGCAGTCTATAATAATATTTACACTATAGTGTGCAGTCTACAATAATATTTACACTATAGTGTGCAGTCTATAATAATATTTACACTATAATGTGCACTCTACAATAATATTTACACTATAGTGTGCAGTCTATAATAATATTTACACTAGTGTGCAGTCTATAATGTTTACACTGTAGTGTGCAGTCTATAACAATATTTACACTATAGTGTGCAGTCTATAATAATATTACACTAGTGTGCAGTCTATAATAATATTTACACTATAGTGTGCAGTCTACAATAATATTTACACTATAGTGTGCAG
>NW_013923466.1:0-210 GCF_000517525.1 Limulus polyphemus | reverse complement strand
GACTACTATTTTATAACAGTACTGTGTTAACAGAGTGACTACTATTTTATAACAGTACTGTGTTAACAGTGACTACTATTTTATAACAGTACTGTGTTAACAGTGGCTACTATTTTATATCAGTACTGTGTTAACAGTGACTACTATTTTATAACAGTACTGTGTTAACAGAGCAGCTACTATTTTATAACAGTACTGTGTTAACAGAGA
>NW_013923465.1:0-212 GCF_000517525.1 Limulus polyphemus | reverse complement strand
CTTACTGTCTTGACACCTAACACCTATTTCCTACTGTCTTGACAACTAACACCTATTTCCTACTGTCTTGACAACTAACACCTATTTCCTACTGTCTTGACAACTAACACCTATTTCTTACTGTCTTGACACCTAACACCTATTTCCTACTGTCTTGACACCTAACACCTATTTCTTACTGTCTTGACATCTGGCACCTACTTCCTACTGTC
>NW_013923464.1:0-208 GCF_000517525.1 Limulus polyphemus | reverse complement strand
TTACTGACAGTACACAGTATAGTGAAATCTTGGTCTTCATATTGACAGTACACAGATCGTTAAATCTTTTGTTTTCTTACTGACAGTACACAGTATCGTTAAATCTTATGTTTTGTTATTGAAAGTACACAGTATCGTTAAATCTTGTGTCTTCTTAGTGACAGTACACAGTATCGTTATATCTTGTGTCTTCTTAGTGACAGTACAC
>NW_013923463.1:0-476 GCF_000517525.1 Limulus polyphemus | reverse complement strand
AATACAAAGATGCCCTTTACGTAAAACTTTCAAAATGGATATCCTTTCATCAAAATTCCCAATAGTTATTTTATAATCTCTTATCAAAATTTCGGTAGGTTTGATTTTATAGTTTTTTTGTTTTTAGTTATATTGTAAACAAAGATTAAATTTAAAAATAAGACTATTCAAACAAAAACCGAACATCTAAAAGGCCATGTAAGAAGACGTGAGTTTATTTTAATCTTTTTGGATCGCAGAGTAAAAACTTCGTTAAGTCTCAACTTTTTTATTAGCTTTTCACGAGACATAATACTTATCGTTAACGCTTTAGTATCTCAATTTTGGATTTTTCCGACGAAATAAGCACTATCCGATATTTTTCTATTAATATTGCGTCAAAAAGCAATTTTTTCTATTTTCCAAAAAATTCACATTTTCAACAAATCGCCAATGCTATAGCCCATGTTTTTGACCAAATTTTGAAAAAAATTAAT
>NW_013923462.1:0-210 GCF_000517525.1 Limulus polyphemus | reverse complement strand
GAATAAAGCGTTAGAACTTTAAGTGAATTTACTATATTGCTAAAAACGCTCAAGAAAGAATAAATATTGTCACTAAGATTAAAATTGCACTTAAGGATAGACAGAATTTGGGAAGAAGACGTAATAATCGTCTAGATTATTAAATTTTAAATGAAAATTCTTCTTTTAAAGCTTATCTATTAACTGCCGTTTCTTGAGAAGTAGAGTAAA
>NW_013923461.1:0-210 GCF_000517525.1 Limulus polyphemus | reverse complement strand
ATGAACACATAGGTGTAACTCTAGTTTCCCAATTTATAACCACCATACTCATCGTTAGCGTTATTTGGTACAACAACTCCAGGAACACCTAGGTGTAACTCTAGTAACCGAATTTGTAACCAACATACTCATCTTTAGCGTTATTTGGTACAACAACTCCATGAACACCTAGGTGTAACTCTAGTTACCGAATTTATAACCACCATACGC
>NW_013923460.1:0-283 GCF_000517525.1 Limulus polyphemus | reverse complement strand
AAATAATTGTTAGATAACCACCCAATTCAAGAGTATTCATAAAAATAATTGTTAGATAACCACCCAATTCAAGAGTATTCATAAAACTAATTGTTAGATAACCACCCAATTCAAAAGTATTCATAAAAATAATTGTTAGATAACCAACCAATTCAAGAGTATTCATAAAAATAATTGTTAGATAACCACCCAATTCAAGAGTATTCATAAAAATAATTGTTAGATAACCACCCAATTCAAAAGTATTCATAAAAATAATTGTTAGATAACCACCCAATTCAAG
>NW_013923459.1:0-210 GCF_000517525.1 Limulus polyphemus | reverse complement strand
ATGTTGTCTTTTCAGCAGGGCTGTTTTTCACGATAAGGTCCGACGTTGTGGTAGACTTGTAGTAGATGTTGAGTTGCAGTTTTGTGTTCTGTTTCTTTGGTGTAGTATTTTTGTAAACGATATCCTTTAGAATCCGTTCGTCTGTCTTGTATGCAGTGGAGAATTGGTTTTTATAGTTGACTTTGAGTTGTTCAGTGGAGTTGTCGTAGT
>NW_013923458.1:0-593 GCF_000517525.1 Limulus polyphemus | reverse complement strand
AAATCTGTAAAAATACCAACAATGTTAAAAACAGAGAATACACCAAATGTTATAGAAAACATTTAAAACCAGAGAGAGCTAAAATAAATATGTAGAAAAGAATCCCATTTTTACAAATAGCTATAATTCTGTATTTTAAGGGTATTGAAATATCTAAATCATAATATATGTAAATGTAATGTTAAATATAGAATTAGTTAAAAAATTCCACAATGTTTTTATTAAATATATTGGTATAATCGTATTTCGGGTGTTTTTAATAGTGGTGTAAATACCATCACAAATGATGTTTTTTTTTTTTTATCGGATCACTATTTATCAGAGCCATGTTACTTTTACTGATTTTACGTTTTCTTTGGTTTAAAACATACAGTAAGCTATCGTGATACAAAAGAAAGTGAAATGAGAGATAACTATCGGAAATACAAAAAACGTAAGAATTTTGTGAAAGTAAGTGAGAAACATGAAAATCAACCTCAATTATTCAAAGGAACAATGAAATGCATGAAAAATGATAATTATCTCTGTTGAATAAGAAAATCGAAATTTAATAACAGATAAAACTGAAATATCATTCAAACGAAACGAATATC
>NW_013923457.1:0-406 GCF_000517525.1 Limulus polyphemus | reverse complement strand
CGTGTTTTGTCTGTCCCTTGTATAGAAAACTTTCAAAGCGACATGGAAAATGCATTAATAGAGGGTTATATCAAAGAAACGCACATATATAAACGATAAATAACTCAAGAGAATAAACCATATGCGATTCAAAATTTCCAAAATTAGAAATAAAGAGTTGAAGAATTAAATAAGCGTTATAAACTCAAAGAACCTGACGCTAATAAAGGTTTCAAACATTATTCTACTAGTGTTTTTTACTTTGCGTGTTATTCATAGCTCACGTCTTTCACTCCATATGATAAAGCATTGTTTTAGTGATACTCACAGTTAAATCATATTTTGCATGGTTTTCGTATTATATGTATTGGTTTACGTTATTTCCACATGTTTACAGTGTGTCCTACAGCAAAGCACCGTTTTCTGA
>NW_013923456.1:0-211 GCF_000517525.1 Limulus polyphemus | reverse complement strand
GTTGTTAGAGGAGAAAGAAAATAAACAAGAAAAGAGATTACAGCAATTGTTAGAAGAAAAAGAAAATAAACAAGAAGAAAGATTACAGCAGTGGCAAGAAAACCTACAAAAATGGCAGCTCGAACAGCAAAATAAACAACAGAGATTACAGCAGTTGTTGGAGAAAAAAGAAAAGAAACAAGAAGAGAGATTACAGCAGTTGTTAGAGGAG
>NW_013923455.1:0-208 GCF_000517525.1 Limulus polyphemus | reverse complement strand
AGGTCTGTGTTTATCTGTGAAACTTAGGATTATTCAACAGGTCTGTGTTTATCTGTGAAACTTAGGATTATTCAACAGGTCTGTTTTTATCTGTGAAACTTAGGATTATTCAACAGGTCTGTTTTTATCTGTGAAACTTAGGATTATTCAACAGGTCTGTGTTTATCTGTGAAACTTAGGATTATTCAACAGGTCTGCGTTTATCTGT
>NW_013923454.1:0-210 GCF_000517525.1 Limulus polyphemus | reverse complement strand
CTCCAATAATTAAAATCTGAGATGTTGGTCAAAGCGAACAAGAATCTTATCTTGAAACGTGTTCATTAGCAGTGTATTAATATAGTAGTATGATATTATAATGTGTGGGTTTTTCTGATAGCAAAAACCATATCGGGCTATTTACTGTGTTCACCGAGGGGAATCGAACCGTAACGTAAATCCGTAGACTTAACGCTGTCCCAGCGAGGG
>NW_013923453.1:0-210 GCF_000517525.1 Limulus polyphemus | reverse complement strand
AAAACCTAGATGTAACTCTAGTTACCGAAGTTGTAACCACCATACACATCTTTAGCGTTATTTGCTGCAACAACTCCACGAATACCTAGGTGTAACTCTATTTACCGAATTTATAACCACCATACTCATCTTTACCCTTACTTGGCACAACTACTCCATGAACACCTAGGTGTAACTCTAGTTACAGAATTTATAACCACCTTTCTCATC
>NW_013923452.1:0-210 GCF_000517525.1 Limulus polyphemus | reverse complement strand
AAAGGGTGAGAGAAACGTAATGTTAAATATTATAAAAGTCAGTGCGGTAAAGGTAAGATAAAGAAAGGGTTATAGAAACGTAGTGTTAAATATTATAAAAGTTAGTGCGGTAAAGGTGAGATAAAGAAAGGGTTATAGAAACGTAGTGTTAAATATTATAAAATTCAGTGCTGTAAAGGTAAGATAAAGAAAGGGTTATAGAAACGTAGT
>NW_013923451.1:0-211 GCF_000517525.1 Limulus polyphemus | reverse complement strand
AATACTGTGTACTTTCAATAAGAAGACACAAGATTTAACGGTACTGTGTACTGTCAATAAGAAGACACAAGATTTAACTATACTGTGTACTGTCAATAAGAAGACACAAGATTTAACGATACTGTGTACTGTCAATAAGAAGACACAAGATTTAACGATACTGTGTACTGTCAATAAGAAGACACAAGATTTAACAACACTGTGTACTGTC
>NW_013923450.1:0-210 GCF_000517525.1 Limulus polyphemus | reverse complement strand
TACTACCAAATCATGAAGCTACAAATGTAGCTTCGGCTGTTAGTGACTTCTTCTTCAGATTTGGTATACCATATGAACTGCATTCAGATCAAGGCCGTAACTTTGAATCAGCTGTGTTCCAAGAATGCTGCAAGTTTTTGGCATCCGAAAGACCAGGACAACGCCACTTCACCCACAGTCTGATGGGATGGTAGAAAAGTACAACTGGAC
>NW_013923449.1:0-209 GCF_000517525.1 Limulus polyphemus | reverse complement strand
AGGATCTCTATTTTGAAAGTCTTACATCAAGGGCATCTTTGTATTGGAATATGAAGAAAAACAATTTCTTTCAAAATTTGTGAAAAAATATGGGCTATAGCCTTTGGTTTTTGGTGAAAATATGAATTTTTTTGAAAATGGAAAAAAGCATTTTTTTACCCAAAATCAATATAAAAATACCCTATAGTGCTTATTTCGTCGGAAAACTT
>NW_013923448.1:0-210 GCF_000517525.1 Limulus polyphemus | reverse complement strand
GTCTTGCCATGTAAACGTTATAATAACGCATTAATCGTCTTGCCATGTAAACGTTATAATAACACATTAATCGTCTTGCCATGTAAACGTTATAATAACGCATTAATCGTCTTGCCATGTAAACGGTACAATAACACATTAATCGTCTTGCCATGTAAACGTTATATTAACACATTAATCGTCTTGCCATGTAAACGTTATAATAACACA
>NW_013923447.1:0-208 GCF_000517525.1 Limulus polyphemus | reverse complement strand
CTTAATCAAACAATGACACTTCTAGGTAACAGTCTAAATAAACCATCGAATATTTTGTTGGTTCTTAATAAACGATGACACTTCAGGTAACAGTCTAAATTAACCATAGCATTATTTTTCTTGGTTCCTTAATGAAATAATGACACTTCTAGGTAACAGTCTATATAAACCATCGAATTATTTTTGTTGGTTCCTTAATTAAACGATT
>NW_013923446.1:0-210 GCF_000517525.1 Limulus polyphemus | reverse complement strand
ATAAAAAGAAATTCAAAGCCATCTCAAACAACAAACACACAAAAACAGAACTTTATTACAAATGAAAAAAGTTAATTGAATTACTGACTATCTTTATTTTTATGTACATAAAACTGATTCAAACACACCACAACTCTATGGCATTCCTAAACCACACAAACAGGACTGCCCCCTATGACCTATACTGTCCACATATGATTCTATTTAACT
>NW_013923445.1:0-733 GCF_000517525.1 Limulus polyphemus | reverse complement strand
CGTTTGCACACCATAACGTCTGTTATTGTTACAAACGGCTTATATAAATATTGCCCCAATAGAAAGACAAACTGCAAGAAAACAAGCAAAAACTCTACTTAAAAAATAAGGAGTACGTCGAAAGTTATACAAATCAGGCAGAACGGTTGTTAACTACAATGAACAAGGATATTTCTCTACAAAAACATATATGTGTACTTCATTTGGAAACAAATAAATATGAGAGTGAAAATTAGCTCTTAGGATATTCCAAACAAAAAATTATTTGTGTAGTGTCGTGTAAACCCCCTCAAGAACGATAGGTGTTATGGTGTGTGCACGAGTATTACAAACCCGAGAAGAAAGATTATAATTATCTTAATAAAAAGTGTTTTATCTCATTTTGTCCTTTTATTCGAACACTAGAGAGTACATCAAAAGTTATACAAATCACGCAATAGCTGCTTAAAACAAAAGTAGTTGTAGTGGTTTTTACACATGTATTATGAACACGAGAAGAATCGTTATAGTTATACATGCATAATTAGACTTATTGGATTTGTAAACACTATATTCCTTGTGTTGTATCTTGCAAACCTCAAGACGTAGAATAATAACTAGGATTTATTTTCCTAGGAATATACATGTGTGTTCTTCTTGTTTATCACAGTTATATAAATATTGTTCAAGTGCAATTTCAAAAAAAGAGAGACACCTGAAACAGTATTTCGTAAAAAATCTTACTAGAAAACAC
>NW_013923444.1:0-210 GCF_000517525.1 Limulus polyphemus | reverse complement strand
ACTTAGTTGCTTGTTTTTTTTTAATGCAGTGTTTCACTAGACATAGGAAGGTTGTATTTATAACTAAGTTTTAAATACATTAAGATTCCAACTATAATATTTATTGTTTATCTATTGTTGGCTGGTAATTCTTGTTTCACCCTGTACTTAAGCTTTTTTTGAGGTAACACCAAATTTCTGTAAGAAAGTTAACTTCAAGGGGTAATAATA
>NW_013923443.1:0-210 GCF_000517525.1 Limulus polyphemus | reverse complement strand
GGTCCCCACAATCTTGTAGAATGTCCTGTCACACCATAAAGCTTCTGTGTGCTTCTGGTACTCCTTCATGATCTAACACCTTGATGCTCACAAGGGTTTGCTGAGACACAGAGTCTATGACAAAGTTGCACCTTTGGCCATCTAGCTTTCCTGTCACATAGACACTGTGTGTGCTTGGCATTTTACACCTAGCTGTTGGGACTTCAAGAT
>NW_013923442.1:0-207 GCF_000517525.1 Limulus polyphemus | reverse complement strand
CATCAGCTAATATTCAACCTCATTCACACATAACAGAGTTAAGTTTGATCAGCTAATATTCAACCTCATTCACACATAACAGTGTTAAGTTTGATCAGCTAATATTCAACCTCCTTCACACATAACAGAGTTAAGTTTGATCAGCTAATATTCAACCTCATTCACACATAACAGTTAAGTTTGATTAGCTAATATTCAACCTTCTTC
>NW_013923441.1:0-209 GCF_000517525.1 Limulus polyphemus | reverse complement strand
TTGTTATTGGTTTATTGTAAGTGGCAATTGTTCGGGACGAACAATACTAAGGAGGGGGCAGTGTTGCGTCATCGAGGTCACGTGACTGGTGTGGCGCCACCTATTTTCTAGAACTATCCTGTACCTTGGCGAATGCTCTAGTATTTACTAGATATAGCGTAGGCTGGTATATAAACGAGGGTGACAACGTGACGGGGAATAATGTGTGT
>NW_013923440.1:0-210 GCF_000517525.1 Limulus polyphemus | reverse complement strand
GATACTATGTAATGTCAATTAGAAGACACAAGATTTAACGATACTGTGTAAAGTCAATTAGAAAACACAAGATTTAACGATACTGTGTACTGACAATAAGAAGACACGAGATTTAACGATACTGTGTACTGTCAATAAGAAGACACAAGATTTAACGATACTGTGTACTTTCAATAAGAAGACACAAGATTTAACAATACTGTGTATTGT
>NW_013923439.1:0-210 GCF_000517525.1 Limulus polyphemus | reverse complement strand
TGCATTCGAAACGCGTCGGCCAACTCATCACTAGCTACAGCTTTTACCCGTTGTTCTAACAACGTTAAGACGACTTATCGACTTCTTGAGAAGAATTCTAAGAATAAAGTAAACCTACAAACATCGGTCTTGTTTAACAAAATTTGCCTATACGAGTCTGTGAATGTTTGTTTGTTTTGTGATTAAGCACAAAGCTACACAATGAGCTAT
>NW_013923438.1:0-211 GCF_000517525.1 Limulus polyphemus | reverse complement strand
ATTATCTTCTCTGACATAGAAAGTATTGTAGCTGACTTAAGTGCTATGACATGCAAATCAACAAACGTCATTTTATCGTAGTTAACTACACACTTCCTCGGTAGTAAGTAGTCCAACCCTAATATGCATTGGTCTTCAATGTCTCCACAAACCTTGCATAAATGTCCTGTCAACACCACAAAGCTTTCGTATGGCTTCTGGTACTCCTTTA
>NW_013923437.1:0-210 GCF_000517525.1 Limulus polyphemus | reverse complement strand
GACAACGATTTATAACAGAATACCACAACCTTACTGTAAGTACACTTCCTATACAGTTCATGTGAGAATCACTGGTATACATAACAAACTACGACAATGATTTATATCAGAATACCACAACCTTACTGCAAGTACAGTTCCTATACAGTTCATGTGAGAATCACTGGTATACATAACAAACTACGACAATGATTTATATCAGAATACCAC
>NW_013923436.1:0-210 GCF_000517525.1 Limulus polyphemus | reverse complement strand
TGTGTTTATGGAGCTATAAGTACCCTGTTAAACATATTTCTAATGTGTTTATGGAGCTATAAGTACCCTGGGAAACATTTCTAATGTGTTTATGGAGCTATAAGTACCCTGGGAAACATATTTCTAATGTATTTATGGAGCTATAAGTACCCTGTTAAACATATTTATAATGTGTTTATGGAGCTATAAGTACCCTGTTAAACATATTTC
>NW_013923435.1:0-210 GCF_000517525.1 Limulus polyphemus | reverse complement strand
AGGACACAGTATTGTTAAATTATGTTTCTTCTTATTGACAGTACACAGTATTGATAAATCCTGTATCTTCATATTGACAGGACTCAGTATTGTTAAATCTTGTGTCTTTTTACTGACAGAACACAGTATCGTTAAATCTTTTGGCTTGTTATTGATAGTACACAGTATCATTAAATCTTATGACTTGTTATGCTAGTTTACTGTATCTTT
>NW_013923434.1:0-210 GCF_000517525.1 Limulus polyphemus | reverse complement strand
ACACAACAGTTCTGCAATAAACAACATAATACACAACAGTTCTGCAATAAACTACATAATACACAATAGTTCTGCAATAAACAACATAGCACACAATAGTTCTGCAATAAACTACACAATACACAATAGTTCTGCAATAAACAACATAATACACAATAGTTCTGCAATAAACTACATAACACACAATAGTTCTGCAATAAACAACATAAT
>NW_013923433.1:0-313 GCF_000517525.1 Limulus polyphemus | reverse complement strand
CTAAAGACACAACCTACCTTCTTGAAATCTTGGTTTGAAAGAAAGAGATAGCATTCTAAGAATTTAAAATAGCTAAGAAAGCCACTAGGGGGACATTCTGAGATTTCAATTGGTTATTCATGCCATATATAGAAGTAAGTGTATATAAGGGACCATTTCCAAAAATGGAAAAAGGTGAGCAGGGCCGTTGTGTTTGATTCAGTACATGACCAATATCTGAGCAAATAAAAAAGATACAAGGTTCATATTTTATATTCTAGCTTGTTAATATCAGTAATTTGAGTTCCTAATTCCTACAAAACTACAGACTTTG
>NW_013923432.1:0-210 GCF_000517525.1 Limulus polyphemus | reverse complement strand
GTTTACAGGGCTAGATTTAGGACGAGAGTCCGTGCTAAAGGGGAGAGCCTGCAAGAGCTGGCACAAGACTTGGAAAGCATGGCACACAAGGCCTACCCAACTGCACCACCCGATCTCCTCAAGTTGTTGCTGAGGGATCAGTTTGTAGATGCGTTGGACAGTCCACAACTTAAGATACAAGTGAAGCAAGCACACCCTTCTAACATGCAG
>NW_013923431.1:0-208 GCF_000517525.1 Limulus polyphemus | reverse complement strand
TTATTGACAGTACACAGTATCGTTAAATCTTGTGTCTTCTTATTGACAGTACACAGTATCGTTAAATCTTGTGTCTTCCTTATTGACAGTACACAGTATGTTAAATCTTGTGTCTTCTTATTGACAGTACACAGTATCGTTAAATCTTGTGTCTTCTTATTGACAGTACACAGTATAGTTAAATCTTGTGTCTTCTTATTGACAGTAC
>NW_013923430.1:0-210 GCF_000517525.1 Limulus polyphemus | reverse complement strand
AGTATGTTATGGACAACTATGTAGAAATATAGAGGAAGTTATAGACAACTATGTAACAAATACAGAGGGTGTTATGGACAACTATGTAGAAATATAGATGGTGTTATGGACAACTATGTAGAAATATAGATGGTGTTATGGACGACTGGGTAGAAATATAGAGGGTGTTATGGACAACTATGTAGAAATATAGAGGGTTTTATGGACGAC
>NW_013923429.1:0-210 GCF_000517525.1 Limulus polyphemus | reverse complement strand
GGCATTGTCCTGGTCTTTCGGATGCCAAACAACTTGCAGCATTCTTGGAACACAGCTGATTCGAATTTACGGCCTTGATCTGAATGCAGTTTGTATGGCATACCAAATCTGAAGAAGAAATCACTAATAGCTGAAGCTACAGTTGTAACTTCCTGATTTGGTATTGCATATGCCTCAGGCCACTTAGTGAAATAATCTATCACCACACAC
>NW_013923428.1:0-210 GCF_000517525.1 Limulus polyphemus | reverse complement strand
CCATAACATTTGGTGTTTATGAAATAACAATTCACTGGCTGGTTCACACCATAAGAGTTGGTGTTCATGAAATAACAATTTACTGGCTGGTTCACACCATAACAGTTGGGTTCATGAAATAACAATTCCCTGGCTGGTTCACACCATAACAGTTGGTGTTCATGAAATAACAATTCCCTGGCTGGTTCACACCATAACTAGTTGGGTTCA
>NW_013923427.1:0-207 GCF_000517525.1 Limulus polyphemus | reverse complement strand
ACCACAGTCAGTAGCAGCAATGTAGCTAGTGACGCGATTCTGTAGTCAACACCACAGTCAGTAGCAGCAATGTAGCTAGTGGCGCAGTTATGTAGTCAACACCACAGCCAGTAGCAGCAGTGTAGCTAGTGACGCGATTCTGTAGTCAACACCACAGTCAGTAGCAGCAATGTAGCTAGTGACGCGATTCTGTAGTCAACACCACAG
>NW_013923426.1:0-836 GCF_000517525.1 Limulus polyphemus | reverse complement strand
GAAGACACAAGAGTTAACGATACTGTGTACTGTCAATAAGAAGACACAAGATTTAACAATACTATGTACTGTCAATAAGAAGACACAAGATTTAACGATACTGTGTGCTGTCCGTTAAATCTTGTGTCTTCTTATTGAGAGTACACAGTATTGTTAAATCTTGTGTTTTCTTATTGACAGTACACAGTATCGTTAATCTTGTGTATTCTTATTGAAAGTACACAGTATCGTTAAATCTTGTGTCTTCTTATTGATAGTACACAGTATCGTTAAATATTGTTAAATCTTGTGTCTTCTTATTGACAGGACATATTATTGTTAAATCTTGTGTTTTCTTACTGACAGTATACATTATCATTGAATATTGTGTACACTGTGTACTGTCAATACACAGTATTGTTAAATCTTGTGTCTTCTTATTGACAATACACAGTATAGTTAAATCTTATGTCTTCTTATTGACAGTACACAGTATCGTTAAATCTTGTGTCTTCTTCTTCTTATTGACAGGACATAGTATTGTTAAATCTTGTGTATTCTTATTGACAGTACACAGTATTGATAAATCCTTTATATTCTTATTGACAGGACACATTATTGTTAAATCTTGTGTCTTCTTATTTACAGTACACAGTATTGATAAATCCTGTATCTTCTTATTGACAGAACACAGTATTGATAAATCTTGTATCTTCTTATTGACAGGATATAGGATTTATCAATACTGTGTCCTGTCAATAAGAAGATACAGAGATTATCAATACTGTGTACTGTCAATAAGAAGACAAAAAATTTAACAAAATTGTATCCTATCAATAAGAAGATAAAGGATTTAA
>NW_013923425.1:0-420 GCF_000517525.1 Limulus polyphemus | reverse complement strand
TATATTTCGATGTGAATGTTTAATCAGAAGTTTTATTTACCATGTATATGTATATCGTTGAGAATGTTTAACCAGAAGTTTTATTTACAATATATATATTGTTGTGAATTTTTAATCGGAAGATTTTATTTACCATATTTATATATTTATATCATTGTGAATTTTTAATAAGAGGATTTTATTTACCATCTATATATATATCGTTCTGAATCGATGTGGATGTTTAATTAGAAGTTTTATTTACCATATATAAATATATATCGATGTGAATTTTTAATCAGAAGTTTTTATTTACCATATATATATATATATATATATATCGATGTCAATTTTTAAACAGAAGTTTTTATTTACCATATATATATATATCGAAGTGAATTTTTACTCAGAAGTTTTTATATACCATATATATATATATCG
>NW_013923424.1:0-210 GCF_000517525.1 Limulus polyphemus | reverse complement strand
TTGGATACATGATAAAGGTAAACAAACATTCCTATTAAGCTACACATAGAATTTCAGCATGAAATGTTAATTGGATACATGATAAAGGTAAACAAACATTCCTATTAAGTTAAACATAAAATTACAGCATGAAATATTAATTGGATACATGATAAAGGTAAACAAACATTCCTATTAAGCTACACATAGAATTTCAGCATGAAATGTTAA
>NW_013923423.1:0-210 GCF_000517525.1 Limulus polyphemus | reverse complement strand
CACTAGGAATACATACTTTTTATTTTCAGCACTAAGGACAGATACTTTTTATTGTCAGCACTAAGGACAGATACTTTTTACTGTCAGCACTAAGGACAGATACTTTTTACTGTCAGCCCTAAGGACAGATACTTTTTACTTTCAGCACTAAGGACAGATACTTTTTACTTTCAGCACTAATAACAGATACTTTATACTATCAGCACTAAG
>NW_013923422.1:0-209 GCF_000517525.1 Limulus polyphemus | reverse complement strand
CAAATGTTTAGACTAAATACCTTAAATCTCATAACATTATACATTTATATATATTTATTATTTTTTATTATATTGACCTTTTAGCCGTGCCTGGCTAACAGTATAGAAGTAACAATGACGTGGCACATGTGCACTCACGTTACTGTATTCAATAATATAAAACTGACCTTTAGTCTTTACAAAGTGACCTATCTTGGCTGTGTTTTAGT
>NW_013923421.1:0-329 GCF_000517525.1 Limulus polyphemus | reverse complement strand
ATGCCATCCACTCTAACATGTTATACTAATTAATACATCTAATACCAAGAATAATGGCGAGTACTAGACATGCCATCCACTCTGACATGTTACACTAATACATCTAATACCAAGAATAGTGGCGAGTACTGGACATGCCATCCACTCTGACATGTTACACTAATTAATACATCTAATACCAAGAATAGTGGCGAGTACTAGACATGCCATTCTAGTACTCGCCACTATTCTTGGTATTAGATGTATTAATTAGTGTAACATGTCAGAGTGGATATTCTTGGTATTAGATGTATTAGTGTAACATGTCAGAGTGGATGGCATGGTGGCGA
>NW_013923420.1:0-232 GCF_000517525.1 Limulus polyphemus | reverse complement strand
TCTCCGATGGACCAGGACGACCCAGACGCTACTCAGTTGTTTCCTTGCCGTGTTTCCTGAACTGCACGATGATTCTGTTGACTGTCTAAAGCGGGATTCCCAAATTCTGCGAAATTTGCCGCTGACTTATTCCGCCATCTGCTTGACCAACTATCCTTCCTCTAACAAAATCTGACAATTCGAGAGAACCTTGAGTTCTAGGTATGTTGTAGTGCAAGATAATTAGTGTGCG
>NW_013923419.1:0-286 GCF_000517525.1 Limulus polyphemus | reverse complement strand
CTTTCTTCGCTTCTTTCGGGTTATTTGGTTGCTCTCACAAAAATTCGCGGTTATTAGGTTTGATTTGGTTTTGAATTTCCCCAGCGAAGAATACGCAAATTCAAGTTGTCATTTATAATATATCAACCTAATAATCCGAGTGGAACCGGTTACATTCGCTACTAAAACAAACAAACTTATAAATGTGGTCATTTGAGTAACTTTCATTATCGGGTGATATATTCAAATCAGTAGTTCTGTTCGTTAAAAGTTGTACTTTACGATCAGAGTAGGAGCGTAACACAAT
>NW_013923418.1:0-376 GCF_000517525.1 Limulus polyphemus | reverse complement strand
AAGTTCTATGATAAGGAAACAGTATAGATCTTGCCTATACTATATAGGTGTTCTATGATAAGGAAACAGTATAGATCTTGCCTATACTATATAGGTGTTCTATGATAAGGAAACAGTATAGATCTTGCCTATACTATATAGGTGTTCTATGATAAGGAAACAGTATAGATCTTGCCTATACTATATAGGTGTTCTATGATAAGGAAATAGTACACAGAAGTTTACTAACTCTAAATATCTTTTTTTATTTCACTTGTTTTTCATTACCTATGATAGATAGAGCTTCTACATCATCAGTTTACTGTACCCCATTTGTATTCTACATCATGAGTTTACTGTATCCCCATTTGTATTCTACATCATGAGTTTACTGTAT
>NW_013923417.1:0-210 GCF_000517525.1 Limulus polyphemus | reverse complement strand
ATGTAATCTCTCTTCTTGCGTTTCTTTTCTTGTTTATTCTCTCGTTCTTCTTGTTTCTTTTCTTTTTCCTCTAACAACTATTGCAATTTCTCTCCTCGTTCTTCTTGTTTCTTTTCTTTTTCCTCTAACAACTGTTGTAATTTCTCTTCTCGTTCTTCTTGTTTCTTTTGCTGTTCTTGTATTGCTGCCATTAAGTCTGCTAGGCTGTAG
>NW_013923416.1:0-205 GCF_000517525.1 Limulus polyphemus | reverse complement strand
ACTTAGACAATATCAAGGAGGAAATATCCTAACACTTGCAATATCAAGGGGGAAATATTTAAACACGCAGAGTGACTCTGCTTTCACTTGCAATATCAAGGAGGAAATATTGAAACACGCAGAGTGACTCTGTTTTCACTTGCAATATCAAGGGGGAAATATTTAAACACGCAGAATGACTCTGCTTTCACTCGCAATATCAAGG
>NW_013923415.1:0-210 GCF_000517525.1 Limulus polyphemus | reverse complement strand
CCTTCCCTCTTTGAAAGGACGAGCATGTTCGGTGTGACGGGGATTCGAACCCGCGACCCCCAGATTACGAGTCGAGCGCCCTAACTACCTGGCCATTTAGGGAGGAATAATTTGTTATTAGCGCGTCTTGTGAGCTGTGTCCGTGTTGTGATGTATCTATTAAGGTAAAACAACAAGTGAAATAAAATTGCAATATTTTGACTTGCACTG
>NW_013923414.1:0-210 GCF_000517525.1 Limulus polyphemus | reverse complement strand
CCGGATTACATGCCGAGTGTGTATTAGTGGTCAGCGTGCCGGATTACATACCGAGTGTGTATTAGTGGTTAGCGTGCCGGATTACATACCGATTGTTTATTAGTGGTTAGCGTGCCGGATTGCATGCCGAGTGTGTATTAGTTGTTAACTTGCCGGATTGCACGCCGAGTGTGTATTAGTGGTTAGCGTGCCGGATTGCATGCCGATTGT
>NW_013923413.1:0-210 GCF_000517525.1 Limulus polyphemus | reverse complement strand
AATATATCACCTATTAATATGTAAGTGATCGGTTGTTTATTAAAACACTTCTTAACACAACTGATAATGTAATATATCACCTATTAATATGTAAGTAATCGGTTGTTTATTAAAACACTTCTTAACACAACTGATAATGTAATATATCACCTATTAATATGTAAGGGATTGGTTGTTTATTAAAACACTTCTTAACATAACTGATAATGT
>NW_013923412.1:0-209 GCF_000517525.1 Limulus polyphemus | reverse complement strand
TTATTGACAGTACACAGTATCGTTAAATCTTGTGTCTTCTTATTGACAGTACACAGTATCGTTAAATCTTGTGTCTTTTTATAGATAGTACACAGTATTGCTAAATCGTATGTCTTGTTATTGAGAGTACACAGTATTGTTAAATCTTGTGTCTTCTTATTCACAGAACATAGTATCGTTAAATCTTGTGTCTTCTTATTGACAGTACA
>NW_013923411.1:0-284 GCF_000517525.1 Limulus polyphemus | reverse complement strand
GACCCATGACTTGGTTGTCCTGGTTAAAATCTATATAGACCCATGACTTGTTGTCCTGGTTAAAAGTCTATATAGACCCATGACTTGTTGTCCTGGTTAAAAATCTATATAGACCCATGACTTGTTGTCCTGGTTAAAAGTCTATATACACCCATGACTTGTTGTCCGGGTTAAAAGTCTATATACACCCATGACTTGTTGTCCGGGTTAAAAATCTATATAGACCCGTGACTTGTTGCCCTGGTTAAAAGTCTATATAGACCCATGACTTGTTGTCCGGGGTT
>NW_013923410.1:0-211 GCF_000517525.1 Limulus polyphemus | reverse complement strand
TTGTAAACCACACAAATCAACTGCTATTCTTTAATGTTATCATAACGCGGGAGCTTAACACACAATACGTGATTTTTCATTCCTTTTTTTTTTTTCACATTCATAAAGCTAGCTTAACATTGATTACATCATATAGTCGTTGGTCTGTTTTCACAAAGTATTAATAACAATTGGCTGATCCTAAAGCCTATATTTATGTTTCAAAGTGTTG
>NW_013923409.1:0-210 GCF_000517525.1 Limulus polyphemus | reverse complement strand
TATAAGATAACTAACAGCTCTGAAACTTGTGATTTAACACCAGAAAATACAAGTACTATACATTGTAAGATAACTAACAGCTCTAAAACTTGTGACTTAATACCAGAAAATACAATTAATATGGAAATACATTGTAAGATAACTAACAGCTCTAAAACTTGTGATTTAACACCAGAAAATACAAGTACTATACATTGTAAGATAACTAAC
>NW_013923408.1:0-210 GCF_000517525.1 Limulus polyphemus | reverse complement strand
ATAACAATAATGATAATATTGATTTGAACATGCAACAATATATATATTTCTCGGCTAATAATACTTCAAACAATATCACCAAAACGAAAAAGAAAGAAAATTAAACTTGTAAACGAATGATTTTTTCCACATTCCTATTAGTTTGTTCATTTCATATTTTTATCACAAATAATTACACCTATTAGTTTTTTGTTTCGCTAACTTTCTTCA
>NW_013923407.1:0-424 GCF_000517525.1 Limulus polyphemus | reverse complement strand
AGGAGTAGGATTATATTTAATGTATAATAATTCAAGTGTTAATAAATAAAGAGGAGTAGGATTATATTTAATATATAATAATTCAAGTGTTAATAAAGAGGAGTAGGATTATATTTAATGTATATTAATTCAAGTGTTAATTAAAGAGGAGTAGGATTATGTTTAATATATAATAATTCAAGTGTTAATAAAGAGGAGTAGGATTATATTTAATATATAATAATTCAAGTGTTAATAAAGAGGAGTAGGATTATGTTTAATATATAATAATTCAAGTGTTAATAAAGAGGAGTAGGATTATATTTAATGTATAATAATTCAAGTGTTAATAAAGAGGAGTAGGATTATATTTAATGTATAATAATTCAAGTGTTGATAAAGAGGAGTAGGATTATATTTAATATATAATAATTCAAGTGTTAAT
>NW_013923406.1:0-207 GCF_000517525.1 Limulus polyphemus | reverse complement strand
ACGTTATCGCTACATAAAAAGGACAAAGGTATGTTTAAACTAGAACTAAAATGTCATCGCTACATAAAAAGGACAAAGGTATGTTTAAACTAGGACTAAAATACGTTATTGCTACATATAAAGGACAAAGGTATGTTTAAACTAGAACTAAAATATGTCATCGCTACATAAAAGGACAAAGGTATGTTTAAACTAGAACTAAAATAC
>NW_013923405.1:0-355 GCF_000517525.1 Limulus polyphemus | reverse complement strand
GGGGTGCTTAACTTTTTTCCAGGTGTATAGATCTTAATGGTTTGGAACAAATTGAGAGATTAGTGGTCGAATTAACAACATGAAATGTCATTATATTGACTTTACTGTTATTATTTTTATGTGTTTTTCTTCTAAAAGTTTTCAAATATTCAGAGCAAGAGTAGTATAATTTCTTTGTAAAATACATTTCTATTATTTTTGACTAATCCAGAGGTACTTCAGCCAGGTTAGGAAGATAGAGTAACAGTGCTGTATCTCTGCGAAGAATGGGGTAAAACTACCGTGACTCTGTATACTGGGCTGGACTTTTGGCCAAATCTGGGTTACTGCCACAGTTTTTTCAAACGCTGCAATG
>NW_013923404.1:0-210 GCF_000517525.1 Limulus polyphemus | reverse complement strand
CAATATCTCACTTTACTTGGGGTGTTTAAAACTCAGAATAGTCAATATTTCACTATACTGGAAGTATCTAAAACTCAGAATAGTCAATATCTTACTATACTGGGAGTGTTTAAAACTCAGAATAGTCAATATCTCACTTTACTTGGGGTGTTTAAAACTCAGAATAGTCAATATTTCACTATACTGGAAGTATCTAAAACTCAGAATAGT
>NW_013923403.1:0-210 GCF_000517525.1 Limulus polyphemus | reverse complement strand
GTTTGTTTGGAATTAAGCACAAAGCTACACAATAGGCTATCTGTGCTCTGCCCACCACGGGTATCGAAACCCGGTTTCTAGCGTTGTAAGTCCGCAGACATACCGCTGTGCCACTGGGGGGCAATGAGCTTTAATCCCACAACTTAAAAACAAAGCACGCGTTCAATAGTATCCCGCTCTCAGATTTCTTTCATTGTACAAGATACAAAA
>NW_013923402.1:0-209 GCF_000517525.1 Limulus polyphemus | reverse complement strand
GCCCGCACCAGGCATGGCACAGTATTTGAGTCTAGCCAATAAACAGCAAAGGTGTCCGCACCAGGCATGGCACAGTATTTGAGTCTAGCCAATAAACAGCAAAGGTGCCCGCACCAGGCATGGCACAGTATTTGAGTCTAGCCAATAAACAGCAAAGGTGCCCGCACCAGGCATGGCACAGTATTTGAGTCTAGCCAATAAACAGCAAA
>NW_013923401.1:0-210 GCF_000517525.1 Limulus polyphemus | reverse complement strand
CCCTATATAAAGTAGGAACTCACAACCTTGTGGGAATAGTATGGAGAAACTGGTAGAGTGGTATAAAGGGTGGATATTCTAGGATTAAATTTCCAATAACGCATGTTTTTATATATCTAAGATTTAATCTTTCCGAAGAAAACATTTTTAGTTATTTCCGGTGACGTTTCTTCAACAGTTGATACATGCCGTTTCAAGGGAATTGGGAAG
>NW_013923400.1:0-210 GCF_000517525.1 Limulus polyphemus | reverse complement strand
AGCCGGACAAAAGTGATCGAACATTTAGCACATTAGGATGAGCCGGACAAAAGTGATCGAACATTTAGCACATTAAAATGAGCCGGACAAAAGTGATCGAACATTTAGCACATTAAAATGAGCCGGACAAAAGTGATCGAACATTTAGCACAACATATCTGTTTTGCAATGATAAATAATTGTGGTTTAAAAGGTTTATTACTTTTATTA
>NW_013923399.1:0-208 GCF_000517525.1 Limulus polyphemus | reverse complement strand
GTATTAATAAAAGACATAACCAAGTTGTATTATTAAAAGACATAACCAAGTTGTATTATTAAAAGACATAACCAAGTTGTATTGATAAAAGACATAACCCAGTTGTATTAATAAAAGACATAACCCAGTTGTATTCTTAAAAGACCTAACCAAGTTGTATTAATAAAAGACATAACCAAGTTGTATTATTAAAAGACATAACCAAGTT
>NW_013923398.1:0-211 GCF_000517525.1 Limulus polyphemus | reverse complement strand
TACTGTGTACTGTCAATAAGAAGACACAAGATTTAACAATACTATGTACTATCAAAAAGAAGACAAGATTTAACAATATTGTGTACTATCACTAACAAGCCAAAAGATTTAACGATACTATGTACTGTCAATAAGAAGACACGAGTATTTAAAATACTGTGTACTGTCAATAAGAAGACACAAGATTTAAAATACTGTGTACTGTCAATAA
>NW_013923397.1:0-209 GCF_000517525.1 Limulus polyphemus | reverse complement strand
TTTTATGTATACTATGTATTCTATGTATTTTATGTATTCTATGTATTTTATGTATACTATGTATTCTATGTATACTATGTATTTTATGTATACTATGTATTCTATGTATTTTATGTATTCTATGTATTTTATGTATTTTATGTATTCTATGTACCCTATGTATTCTATGTATTTTATGTATACTATGTATTTTATGTATTTTATGTATT
>NW_013923396.1:0-210 GCF_000517525.1 Limulus polyphemus | reverse complement strand
CAAGCCATAAGATTTAACGATACTGTGTACTATCAATAACAGGCCACAAGATTTAACAATACTGTGTACTGTCAATAAGAAGACACAAGATTTAACAATACTGTGTACTGTCAATAAGAAGACACAAGATTTAACAATACTATGTACTATCAAAAGAAGACAAGATTTATCAATACTGTGTACTGTCAATAAGAAGACACAAGATTTAAC
>NW_013923395.1:0-209 GCF_000517525.1 Limulus polyphemus | reverse complement strand
AATAAGAAGACACAAGATTTAACGATACTGTGTACTGTCAATAAGAAGACACAATATTCAACGATAATGTGTACTGTCAGTAAAAAACACGAGATTTTACAATAATGTGTCCTGTCAATAAGAAGACACAAGATTTTACGATACTGTGTACTGTCAATAAGAAGACACAAGATTTAACGATACTGTGTACTGTCAATAAGAAGACACAA
>NW_013923394.1:0-210 GCF_000517525.1 Limulus polyphemus | reverse complement strand
TGTGTCCTGTCAATAAGAAGATACAGGATTTATCAATACTGTGTACTGTCAATAAGAAGAAACATAATTTAACACTACTGTGTCCTGTGAATGAGAAGAAAAAAATTTATTAATAATGTGTACTGTCAATAAGAAGACACAAGATTTAACGATACTGTGTACTATCATAACAAGTCAAAACATTTAATGATACTGTGTACTATCAATAAC
>NW_013923393.1:0-210 GCF_000517525.1 Limulus polyphemus | reverse complement strand
AAGGTATAGACTTCGTGTATTTATAGAAACACTTCATGAAGTAGAGCAATAATCCTGGCTTTAAACATTTACACAGATACTTGTGAGATCAATGTACTAAGGTATAGACTTCGTGTATTTATAGAAACACTTTATGAAGTAGAGCAGAGGTCCTGTCTTTAAACATTTACACAGATACTTGTGAGATCAATGTACTAAGGTATAGACTTT
>NW_013923392.1:0-210 GCF_000517525.1 Limulus polyphemus | reverse complement strand
CACAGATACACTTAGGCTCAAACCTGAACTAGCTTACTGATTATACATTACTTCACAGATACACTTAGGCTCAAACCTGAACTAGTTTACTGATTATACGTTACTTCACAGATACACTTAGGCTCAAACCTGAACTAGCTTACTGATTATACATTACTTCACAGATACACTTTGGCTCAAACCTGAACTAGCTTACTGATTATACATTAC
>NW_013923391.1:0-209 GCF_000517525.1 Limulus polyphemus | reverse complement strand
AACAGTGTTTGGTATTGCCTGATGGTCAGATGAACAATGTTTGCTATTGGCTAATGTTTAGATGAACAGTGTTTGGTATTGCCTAATGGTTAGATGAACAATGTTTGGTATTGGTTAATGGTTAGATTAATAATGTTTCTCATAAAATGGTAAGAATGTTCGGTATTGGCTAATGGTGAGATGAACAATGTTTGGTATTGGCTAATGGT
>NW_013923390.1:0-210 GCF_000517525.1 Limulus polyphemus | reverse complement strand
AGAGGTCATCTAATTGGATGTGGGGAAAGAGAATACCACATCGTACGAGTAGATTTATAGGCAGTGTATCAGGTATTTTGTTGATGAGCTTGAAGGTAAAGTAAAGGATATCATGCAACAAGAGGATATTGTATTGAACATCTTTCATGATGATTTGTTGGCAGTGTATGGTAAATCTTGAAGGTAGTCTCCAAGTCAGTCTTTGAATAG
>NW_013923389.1:0-376 GCF_000517525.1 Limulus polyphemus | reverse complement strand
AGAAATAAACTACTTTAAAATACTAGAAATAAACTACTTTAAAACACTAGAAATAAATTACTTTAAAACAGCAGAAATAAACTACTTTAAAACAGCAGAAATAAACTACTTTAAAACACTAGAAATAAACTACTTTAAAACACTAGAAATAAACTACTTTAAAACAACTAGAAATAAACTACTTTAAAACATCAGAAATAAACTACTTTAAAATACTAGAAATAAACTAATTTAAAACACTAGAAATAAATTACTTTAAAACAGCAGAAATAAACTACTTTAAAACACTAGAAATAAACTACTTTAAAACACCAGAAATAAACTACTTTAAGATACTAGAAATAAACTACTTTAAAACACTAGAAATAAACTACTT
>NW_013923388.1:0-210 GCF_000517525.1 Limulus polyphemus | reverse complement strand
GTCTGGCTTTTCAAACCTTTGTAGGATTATCATTTTTTTATTTTACCGGAAAATGTGTGAAACAGATACTATTTGAACAGAACATTTCAAAAACTGTCTTTTTCCAGTTTTGAGGAGACAATGGTTTAACATTTGTCCTTCAACGATAAATTCTCAGTACAGCAAGTTGATCTTCGTCATATGTTAGGTAGAATTTTCCTACAAAAATAT
>NW_013923387.1:0-235 GCF_000517525.1 Limulus polyphemus | reverse complement strand
TATCTTATGATTGGTTGTTAAGGGTACATTAAACTTTTATATTGAATAGTTTGTATAATGTTTGTTCTTATGCCTTATAATTGTTTAGAAAGGAGTTTTATTAATATCTTATGATTGGTTGTTAAGGGTGACATTAAACTTTTATATTGAATAGTTTGTAAAATGTTTGTTCTTATACCTTATAATTGTTTAGAAAGGAGTTATACTAATATCTTATGATTGGTTGTTAAGGGTG
>NW_013923386.1:0-210 GCF_000517525.1 Limulus polyphemus | reverse complement strand
GAGATGTACTGCGATGGTTGCTGGATTGTACAAAATATTTAGCTTCTCAGAATCTTGCATTTCGTGGTCATACTGAAAACATAACCTCAAAAGAAAAACCTGGAAGTTTCCTTTCACTTTTGCAATAATTAGCAAAGTATGATCCAGTAATGAGAGAGCATTTAGAGCGTGTTAAAAACAATCAAACGTCAATATCTTATCTTTCTCCTG
>NW_013923385.1:0-246 GCF_000517525.1 Limulus polyphemus | reverse complement strand
TTTACAATTTTCAGATGTGAGTGGGCATTTTCTTGTTCATCAGCCATAGCTGTTAGCAGAACTAAATATTATGATTTCCAGTGGTGTTATTTTTTAGTGGATATTTCTAGAAACGTGGCATGACACTAGTCACGTGACCTCGCTGACGCAACAATATGTTGTTCTAAAAATCTGATATTGGTGAATGTGAAAGTTACAGCTTTGTCCTAGTAAAAATAACTTTATTTATCATCAATAATTTGTCTA
>NW_013923384.1:0-210 GCF_000517525.1 Limulus polyphemus | reverse complement strand
AAAGACAGCAAGAAACTGTTGAACAGTATAAATCCAAAGTTCATTCAGAATCATCAATGTAAGCTGGATATAGACAACAAGAAACTTCTGAATAACGTCAAACCAGACTTCAAGCACAAAAATTAAGACAAATAACTTACAGAGAGCAAGAAACAGAGGAGCAACATGATGTACGTCTTCAGGCTCAAAGAACAAGACAGGCTCAAACAT
>NW_013923383.1:0-209 GCF_000517525.1 Limulus polyphemus | reverse complement strand
TAGTTGCTGCTGACTTCCCTGCAACTGTTGGAAACTTTCTTCCTGTTTCTTTTGTCGTTCTTCTTCTTTACTTTCTTGTTTCAGTTGCCACTGGTGCTGGATTTCTTGCCACTGTTGTAGTCTCTCTTCTTGTTTATTTTCTTTCTCCTCCAACCACTGACGTAGTCTCTCTTCTTGTTTCTTTCTCGTTCTTCTTGTGTCTTTCTTTT
>NW_013923382.1:0-352 GCF_000517525.1 Limulus polyphemus | reverse complement strand
GTAATCTGACATGAGAACCTTGGTGGTATACATACACAGTAATCTGACAAGAGAACCTTGGTGGTATACATACACAGTAATCTGACAAGAGAACCTTGGTGGTATACATACACAATGAGAACCTTGGTGGTATACATACACATTACATTACAGTAATCTGGCAAGAGAACCTTGGTGGTATACATACACATTACATTACTGCCAGTAATCTGACATGAGAACCTTGGTGGTATAGATACACAATATTTTACAGTAATCTGACATGAGAACCTTGGTGGTATACATACACATTACATTACAGTTATCTGACATGAGAACCTTGGTGGTATACATACACATTACATTACTGCCA
>NW_013923381.1:0-210 GCF_000517525.1 Limulus polyphemus | reverse complement strand
TAAAGTATGGTATCTTCATCGTGTTTATGTTTAATATCTATGAATTAATAAAGTAAAGTATAAATATCGTGATAATATATTTTACCCATGTCTTAATAAAGTATGGTATAATCATCGTGTTGATGTATTTTACAAATGTCTTAATAAAGTATGGTAAAATCATCGTGTTGATGTATTTTACCCATTTCTTAATAAAGTATGGTATAATCA
>NW_013923380.1:0-209 GCF_000517525.1 Limulus polyphemus | reverse complement strand
GGGGGTATTGTAGTTGATTTAAGTGCTGAGACATGCAGATCAACAGATGTAGCAAAACTTATTGGAATCTGGCCTTTGTTGTTTCCAATTGTCATTTTGTCAAAGTTAACTACATACTTCCTCGGTTGTAGATAGTCCAGTCCTAATATGCATTGGTCTTCAATGTCAGCCAAGTATACTTTATGTCTGTTCTTCATGCCCATGAGCTC
>NW_013923379.1:0-641 GCF_000517525.1 Limulus polyphemus | reverse complement strand
AAATCATATTTTCACCGAAAAGCCAAGACTATAGCCCATGCAAAATTTCGGCAAAAATAAAAACAATTTTTAATTATGAGGCAATACAAAGATGCCATCGATGTAAGACTTTCAAAATGGACATCCTTTCATCAAAATTCCCAATAGTTATTTTATAATCTGTTATCAAAATTTCGGTTAGCTTCGATTTTACTGTTTTTTATGTTTTTCAGTCATATTGTAAACAAAGAATAGCTTTAAAAATAAGATTATTCAAACAAAATCCGCATATTTCAAAGGCCTTGACCTCGTCTTATTAAATATACTCCAATTTTTGGATTCTTTTCACTCTGGTTTAGTGAAATTTAATATGTGTTTGCTTTTCACTGGACATAATATTTTTCGTTATAGCTACAATGTCCCAACTATTAATTTTATTATAAAATAAGTACTGGAATCAATAGAGAAATAAAGGATAGTACTCATTTCGTAATCAATCTAATAGTTAGGACAATATAGCATTAACGAAAAATATTATGTCCAGTGAAAAGCAAATGTGTCAAAAGAGCACTTTTTTCATTTCCAAAAAAAAATCATATTTTCACCGAAAAGCCAAGGCTATAGCCCATGTTTTTGCCGAAATTTTGAAAAAAATTGTTTTT
>NW_013923378.1:0-370 GCF_000517525.1 Limulus polyphemus | reverse complement strand
CAGAAATTCACCACTACCTGACATAGATAACAGACTGTATATTACAGAAGTTACAAACAGATGTGGTAGATAACAGACAGTGTTTTACTGAAATTCACCAGACCTGACATAGATATCAGACTGTATATTACAGAAGTTACAAACAGATGTGGTAGATAACAGACAGTGTTTTACAGAAATTCACCACTACCTGACATAGATAACAGACTGTATATTACAGAAGTTACAAACAGATGTGGAGATAACAGACAGTGTTTTACAGAAATTCACCACTACCTGACATAGATAACAGACTGTATATTACAGAAGTTACAAACAGATGTGGTAGATAACAGACAGTGTTTTACAAAAATTCACCACTACCTGACAT
>NW_013923377.1:0-210 GCF_000517525.1 Limulus polyphemus | reverse complement strand
GTAGATATTAACGACATTTAAACATGTAGTAACATACCAATGTCAAAGACCCACATCAAACAACAGTAGATATTAACAACATTTAAACAAGTAGTAACATACCAGTGTCATAGACCAACATTAAACAACTGTAGATATTAACGACATTTAAACAAGTAGTAACATACCAGTGTCATAGACCAACATTAAACAACTGTAGATTTTAACGAC
>NW_013923376.1:0-210 GCF_000517525.1 Limulus polyphemus | reverse complement strand
TAGTGTTGTAAAAATGACAACATACTCGAGGTGAAAACGCCTTGAAATCTGACTGTACATCACTGAACAGATATAGTGTATGAAAATGACAACGTACTCGAGCTGAGGGCGCCTTGAAATCTGACTGTACATCACTGAACAGATACAGTGTTGTGAAAATGACATCCTACTCGAAGTGAAAACGCCTTGAAATCTGACTGCTGTACATCA
>NW_013923375.1:0-210 GCF_000517525.1 Limulus polyphemus | reverse complement strand
TAAGGTTTCTCCCCACTGTGTATTATTTCATGTACTTTTAATTGACTCTTCCATCTAAACTGTTTTTCACACACTTTACAACTGTAAGGTTTCTCCTCATTATGTATTCTTTCGTGAACTTTTAAATAATACTTTTGTCTAAACCGTTTTTCACACACTGTACAACTGTAAGGTTTCTCCCCAGTGTGTATTCTTTCATGTACTTTTAAA
>NW_013923374.1:0-209 GCF_000517525.1 Limulus polyphemus | reverse complement strand
GTCCACATGTGGCACGTTTGATGCAACACAAGATTATGGAGTTCGGTTGGGAAGTTTTCGCTACTCACCATATTCTCCTAATGTGGCACCATCAGATTATCATCTTTTTCGTTCACTGCAACACCATCTTAATGAGAAAACGTATGCAAATGTGGAAGGTATTAAAGAGGACATCGACATGTTTTTTGCTGCAAAGCCAAGTGATTTCT
>NW_013923373.1:0-210 GCF_000517525.1 Limulus polyphemus | reverse complement strand
ATAACAGAGAAGAATCAAAAAGCTTCACTGCAGTACACATACTCTTTCAGAAAGCTAATAAAGTAGTAAGAAAAGGACCACAAAAGTCACAAAAATGATAATACGAAGCTAGAATTTTACTTGTAAATACGCAAGTATGCAACGAACGTTCATAAAAAATTTTGAAAAGATCAGTCCAAATGGAACGAAGTACTGGTACAAAACGCAGAA
>NW_013923372.1:0-209 GCF_000517525.1 Limulus polyphemus | reverse complement strand
CTATATTTATATCTGTATTCATATAAGGGCGGAGTTTTTATATCTAGTGATATATATATATATATTAAGTTTTTAGAGGAAGGCTTCTTATTTTAACACATTTCAACTCCCTCTATACACACTTTCAATTATGCCGGTATATAAACACTAAAGGTTTAAGCATATCAAGGATTATTTATGGTGACAACCGTTTATTCTGATGTTCTTCC
>NW_013923371.1:0-209 GCF_000517525.1 Limulus polyphemus | reverse complement strand
ATAGCAGCTACCAGTGCTCTATAGTTGTGCCTGTCGACTGCTGACAACTGTCCAAGTATTACCAGTGGTTGTCCCTTCAAGCTTGTTGCCAGGTGCACTGCTTTCTGCTCCTCTGTCCATCTGTTCATCTCTGCCAGGAGCTCAAACTGTGCTCTATATGCTTCCCATGGTACCTTCCCATCGAATTCCTGTGGCTTCCTTCGTACTAG
>NW_013923370.1:0-207 GCF_000517525.1 Limulus polyphemus | reverse complement strand
CCACCTATCTAGGTCTACCGTGATAACTTAAGATAGGAAGTTACCTATCTAGGTCTACCGTGACAATTTAGGATAGAAAGTCACCTATCTAGGTCTACCGTGATAACTTAAGATAGAAAGTCACCTATCTAGGTCTACCGTGATAACTTAAGATAGGAAGTCACCCATCTAGGTCTACCGTGATAACTTAAGATAGAAAGTCACTCA
>NW_013923369.1:0-293 GCF_000517525.1 Limulus polyphemus | reverse complement strand
CACTGCTGTAGTCTCTCTTCTTGTTTCTTTTCTCGTTCTTCTTGTTTATTTTCTTTTTCCTCCAACAACTGCTGTAATTTCTCTTGTTTATTTTGCTGTTCGAGCTGCCATTGTTGCAGGTTTTCTTGCAACTGCTGTTGTCTCTCTTCTTGTTTCTTTTCTTTTTCCTCTAACAACTGTTGTAATTTCTCTTCTCGTTCTTCTTGTTTTTGTATTGCTGCCATCAAATCTCCTAAGCTGTAGTTTGATTTTCCGCCTCACGTTTCCATCTTCTTCTCTTTTTTTCTATCCCC
>NW_013923368.1:0-394 GCF_000517525.1 Limulus polyphemus | reverse complement strand
CTAATGTATTTAGTTTAATGTGTAGATTCACTGAGTATTACTACTGTATTTAGTTTAATATGTAGACTCACTGAGAGTATTACTCTATTTAGTTTGATGTGTAGGAGCACTGAGAGTATTACTACTATTAAACTAAATACTTAGTAATAACCTTAAGTGGATCTACATTGTATTTAGTTTAATGTGTAGACTCACTGAGAGTATTACTACTCTATTTAGTTTAATGTGTAGGTAGCACTGAGAGTATTACTACTGTATTTAGTTTGATGTGTAGGATCACTGAGAGTATTACTAATGTAATTAGTTTAATGTGTAGACTCACTGAGTATTACTACTGTATTTAGTTTAATGTGTAGGAGCACTGAGAGTATTACTACTGTATTTAGTTTGATGT
>NW_013923367.1:0-209 GCF_000517525.1 Limulus polyphemus | reverse complement strand
ACCTTTGGTGATTCTGTGTACTAATGGTTCTCAGGCAACATGGGACATTTGGTGACTGTGTACTAATGGTTCTCAGGCAACATGGAACATTTGGTGACTGTGTACTAATGGTTCTCAGGCAACATGGAACCTTTGGTGACTGTGCACTAATGGTTCTCAGGCAACATGGAACCTTTGGTGATATGGTGTACTAATGGTTACCAGGCAAC
>NW_013923366.1:0-209 GCF_000517525.1 Limulus polyphemus | reverse complement strand
ATTCTAAAACGTTTATAAATGCCAAATCTATGTTAATGAGACATTCTAAAACGTTTATACACGCCAAATCTATGTTAATGAGACATTCTAAAACGTTTATACATGCCAAATCTATGTTAATGAGACATTCTAAAAACGTTTATAAATGCCAAATCTATGTTAATGAGACATTCTAAAACGTTTATACACGCCAAATCTATGTTAATGAG
>NW_013923365.1:0-211 GCF_000517525.1 Limulus polyphemus | reverse complement strand
CTTAAACATCTGTTGATGATCCATGTGGTAACTCTGTTAGTTTATAACTATGTGCTTAAACATAATTTGATGATCCATGTGGTAACTCTGTTAGTTTATAACTATGTGCTTAAACATAATTTGATGATCCATGTGGTAACTCTGTTAGTTTATAACTATGTGCTTAATCATCTGTTGATGAACCATGTGGTAACTCTGTTAGTTTATAACT
>NW_013923364.1:0-211 GCF_000517525.1 Limulus polyphemus | reverse complement strand
CCCATGTTTTTTCTCAAATTTTGAAAAAAAATAGTTTTTCCTTATATTTCAATGCGATGATGCCATTGATGTAAGACTTTCAAAATGGATATTCTTTCATCAAAATTCCCAATAGTTATTTCATAATCTGTTATCAAAATTTCGATTATCTTCGAATTTACTGTTTTTTGTATTCTTTTATATTGCAAATATATTTTAGCTTTAAAAAGAA
>NW_013923363.1:0-211 GCF_000517525.1 Limulus polyphemus | reverse complement strand
AACGATACTAGTACTGTCAATAAGAAGACACAAGATTTAACGATACTGTGTACTGTCAATAAGAAGACACAAGATTTAACTATACTGTGTACTGTCAATAAGAAGACACAAGATTTAACGATACTGTGTACTGTCAATAAGAAGACACAAGATTTAACGATACTGCGTACTGTTAATAAGAAGACACAAGATTTAACGATATTGTGTACTT
>NW_013923362.1:0-379 GCF_000517525.1 Limulus polyphemus | reverse complement strand
AGCAACCACCTCCAACTCTTGGTCTGCTCTAATCAAATAGGGGGATTTGGCTACTGATAGACTAGAGAGAAGATATCTAGTCAATAGCAACCACCTCCAACTCTTGGTCTGCTCTAATCAAATAGAGGGATTTGGCTACTGATAGACTAGAGAGAAGATATATAGTCAATTCTGATATGAGATTACGTGCTCGAAAATTCATCAAAGTTGTTTAATGTAATTGAATTATTCGTAAAATGTGGCATAAAATTTTATCGAAAATATAGATACTGTGAATGAGCAGGCCAGACCAGTCTAGACTCTAGTGGGTCGTAGCTACTGTGACTGATCAGGCCAGACCAGTCTAGACTCTAGTGTATGACAGATACTATAGTGAGCA
>NW_013923361.1:0-211 GCF_000517525.1 Limulus polyphemus | reverse complement strand
GGAGATTATGTGAAGCTCTACCTACATTTAAAGATTTTCTGTTACAGATGTAAGTTTGGAGATTGTGTGAAGTCTGCCTACATATAAAAGATTTTCTGTTACAGATGTAAGTTTGGAGATTGTGTGAAGTCTGCCTACATATAAAAGATTTTCAGTTACAGATGTAAGTTTGGAGTGTGTGAAGTCTACCTACATTTTAAATATCTTCTGT
>NW_013923360.1:0-210 GCF_000517525.1 Limulus polyphemus | reverse complement strand
GTACCAAGTATGGCTAAAGATGAGAACGGTGGTTATAAATTCGGTAACTATAGTTACACCTAGGTTTTCATGGAGCAGTTGTACCAAGTAAGGCTAAAGATGAGTATGATGGTTATAATATCGGTAACTATAGTTACACCTAGGTGTTTATGGAGTAGTTGTACCAAGTGAGGATAAAGATGAGTATGATGGTTATAAATTCGGTAACTC
>NW_013923359.1:0-210 GCF_000517525.1 Limulus polyphemus | reverse complement strand
CCTTATGGTTATATCAGACAGTTGTTTATGTCTTATGGTTATATCAGACAGTTGTTTATGTCATTATGGTTATATCGAAACAGTTGTTTATGTCATTATGGTTATATCAGACAGTTGTTTATGTCATTATGGTTATATCAGAGACTTGTTTATGATTATAGCAGTTCCTATTGTTATTTATATCAACTTTGTATACGATGTGACATAATA
>NW_013923358.1:0-210 GCF_000517525.1 Limulus polyphemus | reverse complement strand
GTTGACACAAATAGTTTGAGTTTTCTAACTACCTTACTGAACTATTGAACATAAAACACTTCTTTTTGGCAGACTAATAGATAGCAACAACAATTTGGTGTGCTATAGTCACGAAAATTTATGTCTCACAGAAAGTGGTAACAATAAACTAACCATTTAATAGAAAATTAAATTTGCAAGCGTTTCCACTAGGGTTATTGTTTCTTTATG
>NW_013923357.1:0-210 GCF_000517525.1 Limulus polyphemus | reverse complement strand
TAATGGCTGGAGACGGCTTAAATGGGTAATGAAGAAAAACTTTAATATAAGCTTAACATGACAGCAAATGTACAACGTTTCGACAAATAGTACAAATTTATCAATCAATATAACAAAACAGTACATATTTGTCAATCAAAATAAAAAATAGTACAAATTTATCAAATGTACAACGTTTCGACAAGGTTTTGTCATCATCAACTCCTGATG
>NW_013923356.1:0-210 GCF_000517525.1 Limulus polyphemus | reverse complement strand
GGTGCATGCCAACTAGGCTTTGGCGTTATCACGGTCCAGGACATTTCAGTTGGGATTGAAGTGGAAAACAGAACAAATGACGCTGCTGAAGACGTGCCACCTGAAGAAACCACCATCGAAGAAGAAACTCTAACTCAGTTTTGAGAAGGGAAACGGTGAAGCTCTTGATGAAGTTACTACCACTGATGTGACTGTTACCGATGATTGGAC
>NW_013923355.1:0-210 GCF_000517525.1 Limulus polyphemus | reverse complement strand
GTTTATTTTGCTGTTCGAGCTGCCACTGTTGCAGGTTATTTTTTGCCACTGCTGTAGTCTCTCTTCTTGTTTATTTTCTCGTTCTTCTTGTTTCTTTTGCTGTTCTTGTATAGCTGCCATCAAATCTGCAAAGCTGTAGTTTGATTTGCTGCTTCTGGTTTCCATTTTGTTCTTTCTTTTTTTTTCTGTCCCACTCTCTGACACCATTTG
>NW_013923354.1:0-208 GCF_000517525.1 Limulus polyphemus | reverse complement strand
CTAATTATTATACTATTATATATATATATATATATATATATGTTGGTGTACTTTGGTGACAGATTTTCTTGTAGGCAGATTTTGTTAAACAAGACCGATGTCTGTAGGTTTACTTTCTTCTTAGAATTCTTCTCAAGAAGTTGATAAGCCGTCTTAACGTTGTTAGAACAACGAGTAAAAGTTGTAGCTAGTGACGAGTTGGCCGACT
>NW_013923353.1:0-209 GCF_000517525.1 Limulus polyphemus | reverse complement strand
ATCAGAAGTTATCTTCGTATCATGGACTACAGTGGAAGAGTGGATAGACAAAAGCCACTCTGGACAACATCGTATGTCTACAGCAGTGTTACACATCAGAAGTTATCTTTGTATCATGGACTACATTGGAAGAGTGACTAGACAAAAGCCACTCTGGACAACATCGTATGTCCACAGCAGTGTTACACATCAGAAGTTATCTTTGTATC
>NW_013923352.1:0-210 GCF_000517525.1 Limulus polyphemus | reverse complement strand
CAAATTATGTGTTTATTTTTATATTTATAATTTACGTACTATCATTTAGTATGTGGTCGATATTTAACGTATTTTGATAACTTTGTGAGCAGAGCACAGATAGCTAGCTCATCGTGTAGGTTCACATTTAACACCAACTAAACCATATGTATATATAATATTTTTCAAAGTAACCCTTACTGGAATCTCGGAAATAAATATTTGTGTACA
>NW_013923351.1:0-210 GCF_000517525.1 Limulus polyphemus | reverse complement strand
AAATTTAATGATATCATTAATGAGTGTAATAAAAGAATCAATAACTGACCTTCCTAGAGATTTGATTCTACTTAAAGTGAAAATTAAATACACATTGAATTAGTGTTAAGAAAGTTTTCCATATAAAAGTTAAGTTTTAACTATAAAGTACCATACTTAATTTCTTACACATAAGGTTTCTATTTTTGTTATTTAATCCCGAAGAACTTA
>NW_013923350.1:0-210 GCF_000517525.1 Limulus polyphemus | reverse complement strand
CTTCATATATATGTAATTTAATGTTAAACCACTAGAGTAATACTACACCAGATAGCAGATAACTTCATATATATATGTAATTTAATGTTAAACCACAAGAGTAATACTACATAAGATAGGAGATAACTTCATATATATGTAATATAATGTTAAACCACTAGAGTAATACTACACCAGATAGCAGATAACTTCATATATATGTAATTTAAT
>NW_013923349.1:0-210 GCF_000517525.1 Limulus polyphemus | reverse complement strand
GTTGCGTCAGCGAGTCACGTGACTACTATGACGCAACGTTTCTAGAACTATCATGTACTTTGTCGAATGTTCAAGTTCTTACTAGATATAGGGTGGGCGGATATATATATAGGAGGGGACAACGTGACGCGGTAAGGAGATAGACAGTGAGTAATTGAACTGCAGTCAGAAGTATTGTTGACGTTCGTTGATTAGTGTTGTTTTAGCGCG
>NW_013923348.1:0-247 GCF_000517525.1 Limulus polyphemus | reverse complement strand
CAATTTATTACCATGTAACACTGATAGGTTATTACCATGTAACACTGATAGGTTATTACCATGTAATACTAACAGTTTATTACCATGTAACAGTGATAGGTTATTACCATGTAACACTAAGGTAATAAACTGATGTAACACAATAGTTTATTACCATGTAACACTAACAGTTTATTACGATGTAACACTAACACTGTTAGTGTTACATGGTAATAAACTTATTACCATGTAACACTAACATTTATTA
>NW_013923347.1:0-210 GCF_000517525.1 Limulus polyphemus | reverse complement strand
TAAGAAAACATGATATAACAATACTATGAACTATCAATAAGAAGACACAAGATTTAACAATACTGTGTACTCTCAATAAGAAGACACAAGATTTAACGATACTGTGTACGTTCAATAAGAAGACACAAGATTTTACAATACTTTGTACTGTAAATAACAGGATATAAGATTTAACAATACTGTGTACTATCAATAACAAGCCACAAGATT
>NW_013923346.1:0-402 GCF_000517525.1 Limulus polyphemus | reverse complement strand
CAGCTAACTTTTCGTCTAATACCTACCTACTTACTTGATCACGTCAGTGGGGCTAACGCCTAGACGGCTCGGACTATCGCTACAAGATTTCTCCAGCTTACATGACTAGCCTGTGGGTATTCGCTTTTGATACTCCGATAAATATATACAGGTTTTTATAAATGGTAAACATATCATGCACTTACTTAAATATCTTCCAACCCAATTCAATCCAATAGATGGCACTATATATCGATTTATAGACACGAGATAGTTTCTAAAGGTAAAGTATATACTTTATACAGGTATAATATAAATAGTAAACAAACAAGAGTATCAAAAACTATAAGTAGGGATCCTGCTACAAAAAGTAATGAAACAAGAATTGAAATCACAATTATAAATTTATAAAATTTAATCCGT
>NW_013923345.1:0-208 GCF_000517525.1 Limulus polyphemus | reverse complement strand
ACTATATTACCTTCATTGGAACATGTCTACCACATGACATGATAAACCATGACATAAGTGTTACTATATTACCTTCATTGGAACATCTCTACCACGTGTCAGGATAAACCATGACGTAAGTGTTACTATATTACCTTCATTGGAACACATCTACCACATGTCAGGATAAACCATGACATAAGTGTTACTATATTACCTCCATTGGAAC
>NW_013923344.1:0-210 GCF_000517525.1 Limulus polyphemus | reverse complement strand
GGCCCTGTTATGTACTTCATAACTCTTCTTATGTCCACCTTGCTCTAACATTTTGTTAAGAAGAGTCCCTGTTATGTACTTCATAACTCTTCTCGTGTCCACCTTGCTCTAACATTTTGTTAAGAAGAGGCCCTGTTATGTACTTCATAACTCTTCTTATGTCCACCTTGCTCTAACATTTTGTTAAGAAGCGTCCCTGTTATGTACTTC
>NW_013923343.1:0-210 GCF_000517525.1 Limulus polyphemus | reverse complement strand
CAAAATAACTAATCTGTCTCATAACTCGAACATGTTATTTTTAAATTGATGTTAACCCTTTAACTATCGATGTGTTTGTACATCATATATCCTCATACAAGTTATTAACCCTTTAACTACCGATGTGTGTACATCATATATCTTCATACAAGTTATTAACCCTTTAACTACCGATGTGTGTACATCATATATCTTCATACAAGTTATTAA
>NW_013923342.1:0-210 GCF_000517525.1 Limulus polyphemus | reverse complement strand
AAAGCTATACAATGGGCTTCCTGTGCTGTGCCCGCCACGTTATCGAAACCAGATTTCTAGCATTATAAGTCCGCAGACGTGCCATTAGGGATGGGGGCTGTCTTCATTAATATATTTTCAATTATTTTAGTTCTGATCTATTTAGCTGACTTTGGTCAAACGTTTTCAGTACCGTATTTTTCGGAATATAAGACGCGCTCTTATTTTGAA
>NW_013923341.1:0-210 GCF_000517525.1 Limulus polyphemus | reverse complement strand
TAAAAGTGACAGGAAGAAAATGGTATCCAGAAGTTGCCCTGGCCGAGCCAATCTCCTGACATGAACCCCATCGAAAACCTCTGGGCCATACTCGACCGGCAAGTCAAGAAACAACCAAAAAAAACCAACTTTGAAGAACAATCTACTCCAAGTTTTGAAGCATGAGTGGGCGAAAATCCCACAATCTAAAATTGACGAGATGATTCTCAC
>NW_013923340.1:0-329 GCF_000517525.1 Limulus polyphemus | reverse complement strand
GACAGTACACAGTATTGATAAATTCTTTATCTTCTAATTGAACGGACACAGTATTGTTAAATTATGTCTTCTTATTGACAGTACACACTATTGATTAATTTAACAATACTGTGTCCTGTATGTCTTCTTATTGACAGTACACAGTATTGATAAATCCTGTATATTCTTATTGATAGGACACAGTATTGTTAAATCTTGTGTCTTCTTATTGACAGTACACAGTATTGATAAATTCTGTATCTTCCTATTGACAGGACACAGTATTGTTAAATTATGTCTTCTTATTGACAATACACAGTATTGATAAATCCTGTATCTTCTTATTGACA
>NW_013923339.1:0-296 GCF_000517525.1 Limulus polyphemus | reverse complement strand
ACATTTAAAAATTATTAGCTCGGTCGTCAAAAGTCATGATATGTTGCTTTACGACACTTAAAAATTATTAGCTCGGTCGTCAAAAGTTATGATATGTTGCTTTAACATTTTAAAAATAATTTAATTCGATTAAGGTGTGTGACAATTTTCACACACAGTTGGTATAATATGAGATATGCTAATAATAGAAGCCTTTGGACGTTTGTTTTATATTATTACTAATTCACCAATACACATGTTATTAGGCCCGGCATGGCCAGGTGGTTAGGGCGCTCGACTCGCAATCTGAGAGTCGC
>NW_013923338.1:0-209 GCF_000517525.1 Limulus polyphemus | reverse complement strand
CCAACATGTCCTCTGTTAAACTGTCATGGGATTGACGCAGCACAACTTCCCGTAACTTTCTCGGTATAACCATTTGCCAGGTCGTCACTTTCCCATCTGCAGTTTCCCGTCACTGGAGAAGAATACCATCTTCAAGCTTCAACTGGTCCCATTGTGCCCAATAGGTCTTTGTCACAGGGCTTAAGCTGGACACCTTCTCCCAAGCAGGG
>NW_013923337.1:0-210 GCF_000517525.1 Limulus polyphemus | reverse complement strand
GTAATATGCAGAGTTTTACCTTCCTACTGTTTGTTTTAAAGGAGTTATGGAAGGTTTTGCGTTTTGTACCAGTACTTCGTTCCATTTGGACGGATCTTCTCGAAAATTTTTTCAAGAACGTTCGTTGCATACTTGCGTATTTACATGCAAAATTCTAGCCTTCTATTATCATTTTTGCGTCTTTTGTGGTCGTTTTATGTTACTCTTTTA
>NW_013923336.1:0-309 GCF_000517525.1 Limulus polyphemus | reverse complement strand
GGTTTCAGATGTTTTTGTCTACCTTCTAAGTACGAGTCTCTTTGTTTTTGTTTCAGATGTTTTTATCTACCTTCTAAGTACGAGTCTCTTTGTTTTTGTTTCAGATGTTTTTGTCTACCTTCTAAGTACGAGTCTCATTGTTCTTGTTTCAGATGTTTTTGTCTACCTTCTAAGTACGAGTCTCTTTGTTTTTGTTTCAGATATTTTAAAGTTTAAAGTACTGAGGACTGTTCGGGCTAACAGACATTCAATAGTACGCGAATTGCAGAATAACTTTAATTACAGTCTAGGAACATCTATTTCCACTAG
>NW_013923335.1:0-210 GCF_000517525.1 Limulus polyphemus | reverse complement strand
TCTAAGAATAACAATTTTTCAATAACTGTATTTGTACGTTTTGCAATAAGAGCTTTACAACACTTTGGTTGCTATTTGGATATTACATATCAATGAACATATTATCACGTAAATAGTTTGGGCACTATTATTAAACCTGCAGTGGCACAGCGGCATGTCTGCCGACTTACAACGCTAGAATCCGGGTTACGATACCCGTTGTAGGCAGAG
>NW_013923334.1:0-352 GCF_000517525.1 Limulus polyphemus | reverse complement strand
ATGGTTCTCAGATTCTATATAACTGTTATGGTTCCCAGATTCTATATAACTGTTATGGTTCTCAGATTGTATATAATTGTTATGGTTCTCAGATTGTATATAACTGTCATGGTTCTCAGATTGTATATAACTGTTGTGGTTCTCAGATTGTATATAACTGTTGTGGTTCTCAGATTGTATATAACTGTTATGGTTCTCAGATTATATATAACTGTTATGGTTCTCAGATTGTATATAACTGTTGTGGTTCTCAGATTGTATATAACTGTTATGGTTCTCAGATTGTATATAACTGTTATGGTTCTCAGATTGTATATAACTGTTATGGTTCTCAGATTGTATATAACTTTCA
>NW_013923333.1:0-208 GCF_000517525.1 Limulus polyphemus | reverse complement strand
CTGGTAGCAACTAAACTCCCACTTTCTGGTAGACTAATCCTTTTGCAACTAAATTCCCACTCTCTGGTAGACTAACCCTTTTGCAACTAGACTCCCTCTCTCTGGTAGACTAACCCTTTGCAAATAAACTCCCTCTCTCTTATAGACTAACCCTTTGGAACTAAGCTCCCACTCTCTGGTAGACTAACCCTTTGCAACTAAACTTCCT
>NW_013923332.1:0-211 GCF_000517525.1 Limulus polyphemus | reverse complement strand
CATACTGATATATATATATATATATATATATATGTGTGTGTGTTTTATTGTTCATTAACATTAGTGTAAAGCCCTGGCCAGGCACGTGTTTATTAACTGTGTTTTTGGTAAGTGCTACATTTTATTCCAAGTGTTGTTACAGTTGAATAAGTTTTGTTGTTGTTGAACTCTGGTTGTAGCGGCGTTTTATTTTAAACCGATACAAAGTTTT
>NW_013923331.1:0-210 GCF_000517525.1 Limulus polyphemus | reverse complement strand
TACTTCTACTCCAACAAATGATACTACAGTTCATACTGCTACTCCAACAGATGGTACTACAGTTGATACTGCTACACCAACAAATGATACTACAGTAGATACTGCTACTCCAACAAATGATACTACAGTTCATACTGCTACTCCAACAAATGATGCTACAATTGATACTGCTACACCAACAAATGATACTACAGTAGATACTGCTACTCC
>NW_013923330.1:0-210 GCF_000517525.1 Limulus polyphemus | reverse complement strand
TTATGTTGCCAACGCACTCCACTAAGCTCGATCTCCCACTAACCCAAACAACTTCCCAAATCATCACGCTTAAACCACCATGCTTCACAGTTGGCTGCAATCTGTTGAGCCAAAACTCTTGGTGAGGCATTCTTCAGACCCATATCCTTCAACTGTCCGAAAATTGAGCGAATCTTGATTCGTCTGAGAACAATACGTTCTTCCAAATGT
>NW_013923329.1:0-209 GCF_000517525.1 Limulus polyphemus | reverse complement strand
CTTTGTGCAGATAGCCCTACTCTGGTCTGTCGGTTCAGTTTAATATTAGAAAAACTTTGTGCAGATAGCCCAACTCTAACCTGTCGGTTCAGTTTAATATTAGAAAAACTTTGTGCAGATAGCCCAACTCTAACCTGTCGGTTCAGTTTAATATTAGAAAAACTTGTTGCAGATAGCCCTACTCTAGTCTGTCAGTTCAGTTTAATGTT
>NW_013923328.1:0-210 GCF_000517525.1 Limulus polyphemus | reverse complement strand
ACATTGATTCTTATATGATATTGTTGTGTACTAGGTAGCATCACATAGAGTGTAAGGAAGACATTGATTCCTATATGATATTGTTGTATACTAGGTAGCATCACATAGCGTGTAAGGAAGACATTGATTCCTATATGATATTGTTGTATACTAGGTAGCATCACATAGACAGCAAGGAAGACATTGATTCGTATATGATATTGTTGTACA
>NW_013923327.1:0-210 GCF_000517525.1 Limulus polyphemus | reverse complement strand
AAGTAATCACCTGGTTCATTACATGACCAGTCTATTAATAAGATGATCTTTATAGGCAGATAGCTACTGTCACCCCCACGATATGAACTCCTCCATCCTTATACTTCAAGTAATCACCTGGTTCATTACATGGTCAGTCTATTAATAAGATGATCTTTATAGGCAGATAGCTACTGTCACTCCCCACGATATGAACTTCTCCGTCCTTAT
>NW_013923326.1:0-209 GCF_000517525.1 Limulus polyphemus | reverse complement strand
TAGTTATTACTAGATAAGTACTAATATTACATCCGACCTTATAGTTATTACAAAGATACGTACTAATATTACATCCGACCTTATAGTTATTACAAAGATACGTACTAATATTACATCCGACCTTATAGTTATTACAAAGATACGTACTAATATTACATTCCAACTTCTAGTTATTACTAAGATACGTACTAATATTACATCCCAACTTG
>NW_013923325.1:0-210 GCF_000517525.1 Limulus polyphemus | reverse complement strand
TCTATTAGGTGACGTACAGACTACTTTATTAGGTGAAGTACAGACTACACTCTGTTGGGTGACGTACAGACTACACTTTGTTGGGTGATGTACAGACTACACTTTGTTAGGTGATGTACAGACTACTTTATTAGGTGATGTACAGACTACTCTATTAGGTGACGTACAGACTACTTTATTAGGTGACGTACAGACTACTCTATTAGATAA
>NW_013923324.1:0-209 GCF_000517525.1 Limulus polyphemus | reverse complement strand
GTTTTATCAAACATAACGATTTTTTATAGAAGTTACGTGTTTCAACAAACATAACGATTTTTAAAGAATTACGTGTTTTAACAAACCCATCGTATTACTAAAGAAGTTACTTCAGCTCTGTGACATATTTGTTTTTACATCATACTCGGTGAACGTTAGGTAGATGTATCTCTTAAACCTGCTGGTGAATTAACTGACAGCCGAGAAAA
>NW_013923323.1:0-210 GCF_000517525.1 Limulus polyphemus | reverse complement strand
ACAATATCGTTAAATCTTGTGTCTTCTTATTCACAGGATTTATTATTGTTAAATCTAGTGTTTTCTTACTGACAGTACACATTATCGTTGAATATTAGGATTTCTTATTGACAGTACACATTATCGTTGAATATTAGGATTTCTTATTGACAGTACACAGTATTGTTAAATCTTGTGTCTTTTTATTGACAGTACACAGTATCGTTAAAT
>NW_013923322.1:0-210 GCF_000517525.1 Limulus polyphemus | reverse complement strand
AAGGTGTTAAATCACGAAGGAGTACCAGAAGCCATAGAGAAGCTTTATGGTGTGACAGGACATTCTACAAGATTGTGGGGACCAGTGTGGGTAACTATTGAATTCATGGGCACAAAGGAGAGACAGAAAGTATACTTGGCTGACATTGAAGACGAATACATATTAGGATTGGACTATCTACTACCAAGGAAGTTTGTAATTGATTTTCAT
>NW_013923321.1:0-210 GCF_000517525.1 Limulus polyphemus | reverse complement strand
AAACTTTTTATTAAGATTTAAACCTGCAAATCGTTTACATTATGAATTAATTCCGAATGCCTGGCTTTTTTTTTGTCTTATTTTTTTTAAAGAAGACTGGCTTGTACATTTTACTCAGAGCTAGTTTAAACTGCTTTGTTTCCACTCCTAAGATTTGTTTGTTTGGAATTAAGCACAAAACTACACAATGGTCTATCTGTGCTCTTTTCA
>NW_013923320.1:0-211 GCF_000517525.1 Limulus polyphemus | reverse complement strand
GGAACACTCCTGAAGAAGCTTTACATTGTCAGTTACAGTTTGTTTTTATAGTGGAACACTCCTGAAGAAGCTTTACATTGTCAGTTACAGTTTGTTTTTATAGTGGAACAACACTCCTCCAATTCCGACATTACTAGCATCACAGTCCAGCATGTAAGGCAGTGAGGGATCTGGAAGCTTTAAAAGTGGAGTGGAGGCTAATTTTTCTTTC
>NW_013923319.1:0-210 GCF_000517525.1 Limulus polyphemus | reverse complement strand
GATGATGTGAAGAACTTTATGTATTTAGTATACATGATGATGTGAAGAACTTTATGTATAAAGTACACATTAATTAAACCAAAGTTAGCTCCTGACAATGTGAAGAACTTTATGTATAAAGTACACATTAATTAAACCAAAGTTAGCTCCTGACAATGTGAAGAACTTTATGTATTTAGTATACATGATGATGTGAAGAACTTTATGTAT
>NW_013923318.1:0-350 GCF_000517525.1 Limulus polyphemus | reverse complement strand
ACAGAAGTCCCTATAATTTGAATGAACTGAAGGCTGTGCACAACAAATGTCCTCGGAAGTTGAATAAACTGAAGGTTGTACACAACAGAAGTCCCTGTAATTTGAATGAACTGAAGGCTGTGCACAACAAATGTCCTCGGAAGTTGAATGAACTGAAGGCTGTGCACAACAGAAGTCCCTGTAATTTGAATGAACTGAAGGCTGTGCACAATAAATGTCCTCGGAAGTTGAATGAACTGAAGGTTGTACACAACAGAAGTCCCTGTAATTTGAATGAACTGAAGGCTGTGCACAACAAAAGTCCTCGGAAGTTGAATGAACTGAAGGCTGTGCACAACAGAAGTCCCTGT
>NW_013923317.1:0-210 GCF_000517525.1 Limulus polyphemus | reverse complement strand
CTTGTGTCTTCTTATTGAAAGTACACAGTATCGTAAAATCTTGTGTCTTCTTATTGACAGTACACAGTATCGTTAAATCTTGTGTCTTCTTATTGACAGTACACAGTATCGTTAAATCTTGTGTCTTTTTATTGATAGTACACAGTATTGCAATATCGTGTGTCATCTTATTGATAGTACACAGTATTGTTAAATCTTGTGTCTTCTTAT
>NW_013923316.1:0-209 GCF_000517525.1 Limulus polyphemus | reverse complement strand
ATATTTCAAATACCATACCCTATTAAATAGTTATATTTCAAACACCATACCCTATTAAATAGTTATATTTCAAACACCATACCCTATTAAATAGTTATTTTTAAATACCATAGTTTAATAAATAGTTATATTTCAAACACCATAGTCTATTAAATAGTTATAATTCAAACACCATAGCTTATTAAATAGTTATAATTCAAGCACCATAC
>NW_013923315.1:0-206 GCF_000517525.1 Limulus polyphemus | reverse complement strand
AGTACAAAGTATTGTTAAATCTTGTGTCTTCTTATTGACAGTACACAGTATTGTTATAATCTTGTGTCTTCTTATTGACAAACACATTATTTAAATCTTATGTTTCTTATTGACAGTACACATTATCGTTAAATCTTGTGTCTTCTTATTGAAAGTACACAGTATCGTTAAATACTTGTGTCTTTCTTATTGACAGTACACAGTAT
>NW_013923314.1:0-210 GCF_000517525.1 Limulus polyphemus | reverse complement strand
ATGTATTTGGTCATCATCACTAGAAAACTAAAACGTGTAATGATTAGAATGTATTTGGTCATCATCACTAGAAAACTAAAACATGTAGTGATTAGAATGTATTTGGTCATCATCACTAGAAAACTAAAACATTTAATGATTAGAATGTCTTTAGTCATCATCACTAGAAAACTGAAACATTTAATGATTAGTATGCCTTGAGTCATCATC
>NW_013923313.1:0-208 GCF_000517525.1 Limulus polyphemus | reverse complement strand
CTATTAATAATATACACTGGTGGATGTATCAAACGGTAGTATTAATAATAAACACTGGTGGATGTATCAAACGGTAGTGTTAATAATAAACACTGGTGGATGTATCAAATGGTACTATTAATAATAAACACTGGTGGATGTATCAAACGGTAGTATTAATAATAAACACTGGTGGATGTATCAAATGGTACTATTAATAATAAACACT
>NW_013923312.1:0-208 GCF_000517525.1 Limulus polyphemus | reverse complement strand
CTTTACGTGCACCGTATATAAATATGCTTTCTTTACTTGCACCGTATATATAGATATGCTCTCTTTACGTGCACCGTATATATAGACATGCTCTCTTTACGTGCACCGTATATAAATATGCTTTCTTTACTTGCACCGTATATATAGATATGCTCTCTTTACGTGCACCGTATATATAGATATGCTCTCTTTACGTGCATCGTATATA
>NW_013923311.1:0-209 GCF_000517525.1 Limulus polyphemus | reverse complement strand
TAAACACAGCAGAAGGTACAGTGAAGAACCTCGTGGAGACAGATGAAACAGTTGAACTAAACACAACAGAAGGTACCGTGAAGAACCTCGTGGAGACAGATGAAACAGAAGAACAATACACTAAACACAGCAGAAGGTACCGTGAAGAACCTTGTGGAGACAGATGAAACAGTTGAACTAAACACAGCAGAAGGTACAGTGAAGAACCT
>NW_013923310.1:0-210 GCF_000517525.1 Limulus polyphemus | reverse complement strand
GTATCTACAGAAATATTGAATACATATCTGGAGAGATTATGATTTCATTGTATAGGTCACTAGTTAGACCACATTTGGAGTACCGTGCTCAGTCTAGGGTTCCTTACCTTAGGAAAGGATTCAGAGGAGGCTTGGGATGGATGGTTTGTCATATAACGAGAGATTAAGATCTTTAAAACAGTTTTCTTTTGAGAAAAGAAGAGTTAGTTG
>NW_013923309.1:0-208 GCF_000517525.1 Limulus polyphemus | reverse complement strand
CAACATATCCTTTATTGAATTACCACACATTTGACGACTTTTAAATATATCCTTTATTGAATTACCACACACTTGACGACCTTACAACATATCCTTTATTGAATTACCACACACTTGACGACCTTTGAATATATTCTTATTGAATTACCACACACTTGACGACCTTTCAACATATCCTTTATTGAATTACCACACACTTGACGACCTT
>NW_013923308.1:0-342 GCF_000517525.1 Limulus polyphemus | reverse complement strand
AAAACACATGTTCTGGAGATGTTATATGGAGAACATTTTCCAATAATATAATACTTCTCGGAATAAATCATATACAATAATATAATACTTTTAGGAATAAATCATATACAATAATAATATAATACTTTTAGGAATAAATCATATACAATAATATAATACTTTTAGGAATAAATCATATACAATAATAATATAATACTTTTAGGAATAAATCATGTACAATAATATAATACTTTTAGGAATAAATCATATACAATAATATAATACTTCTAGGAATAAATCATATACAATAATATAATACTTCTCTGGATAAATCATATACAATAATATAATACTTCTAGAAAT
>NW_013923307.1:0-210 GCF_000517525.1 Limulus polyphemus | reverse complement strand
ATATATATATATATAAATGTATATGTTATGAGAATTAAGCTATTTAAACTAAATATCTGTGTTTTTGTATTACAACTTGTAGTCATTCTAGAATGAAAAAGCATAATTTATATTTATTTCATAATTTTTTACAGTGGTTGTGAGGTCAGTCAAAGTGACCCAACCTGTACAGGGATACAGTAGTGAAATAACAGATAAATATACAGTTTT
>NW_013923306.1:0-328 GCF_000517525.1 Limulus polyphemus | reverse complement strand
ACTTACCGACTTGTTAGCTCCGTGGTCATGCACTTAGCTTAATCCTCCACTTAACAACTTGTTAGCTCCGTGGTCATGCACTTAGCTTAATCCTCCACTTACCGACTTGTTAGCTCCGTGGTCATGAACTTAGCTTAATCCTCCACTTACCGACTTGTTAGCTCCGTGGTCATGCACATAGCTTAACCTCCACTTAGCGTGGTCATGCACTTAGCTTAATCCTCTACTTACCGACTTGTTAGCTCCGTGGTCATGCACTTAGCTTAACCTACACTTAGCGTGGTCATGCACTTAGCTTAATCCTCCACTTACCGACTTGTTAGCTCCG
>NW_013923305.1:0-210 GCF_000517525.1 Limulus polyphemus | reverse complement strand
AGCAGCTTTAAATCAATATTCCTCATATCATAGGTTCTAAAATATATACTTCAACTCTTTCAACAAGGGCTCGGTCCCTGGGACTGAACTAGTAACCATCTTGTGGTTGTTATAGCTTTCCTGCTATAACTTTTAAATTAGTAAGTGTATGTTAATGAAATTTGGCAGATTATCAGTAAACATTACAATGCTCTGATATGCAAAATATAA
>NW_013923304.1:0-207 GCF_000517525.1 Limulus polyphemus | reverse complement strand
GTTTTTAGCTCTGCAGTTGCGCTATTCAAAAGGAAATTGTTTCTCAAATTCAGCGACCATATGTCGTCTGATTTAAATTCTATTTGATATTTAAAAGCTCGTCGTATTTTTTTTATTTCTATGACACTCTAAACTAATCGTATAAGAAATAAACATATCATTTCACAAAAGGGTTTGTTTAAAAGAAAAGAGATGAAGTACATATCG
>NW_013923303.1:0-210 GCF_000517525.1 Limulus polyphemus | reverse complement strand
GTTTGTGTTTTTCCGAGATTAGGGTATACTCTGACACTTCTTTACTGTCACTTTCACTAACTGTATTGGTTAGAATATTTAATACATCTAATATTATATTTTTATTACAGATTGTTTTGCACTGTTAGCTTAAAAAATAGATTTATGACTAGCCTAAATCTCCTAAGCTGGAGGTATTACTAGTATTATGGCTGAAAATATTGTTAAGAA
>NW_013923302.1:0-210 GCF_000517525.1 Limulus polyphemus | reverse complement strand
TTCAATTAAATTCCGCCAAAGTGATTAATTTGTTTGTTTGTAATTAAGCACAAAACTACACAATGGGCTATCTGTACTCTGACCACCACGGGTATCGAAACCCGGATTCTAGCGTTGCAAGTCCTCAGACATACCGCTGTGTCACTGGGGGGGGGGGACAAAGTGTTTAACCTTTCACACAAGAGTTTACTAAAAACCGAAGCATTATTT
>NW_013923301.1:0-210 GCF_000517525.1 Limulus polyphemus | reverse complement strand
GGTTACAAATTCGGAAACTAGAGTTACACCTAGGTGTTCGTGGAGTTGTTGTACCAAATAACGCAAAAGATGCGTATGGTGGTTACAAATTCGGTAACTAGAGTTACAGCTAGGTGTTCGTGGAGTGGCTGTACCAAATAACGCTAAAAATGAGTATGGTGTTATAAATTCGTTAACTAGAGTTAAACCTAAGTTTTCCTGGAGTAGTTG
>NW_013923300.1:0-210 GCF_000517525.1 Limulus polyphemus | reverse complement strand
GGGGATATTTGATAGTAAAATATAACAAGTAAACGTTAACGTATGGGGATATTTGATAGTAAAATATAACAGTAAACGTTAACGTATGGGGTTATTTTATAGTAAAATATAACAGTGAACGTTAACCTATGGGGTTAGTTTATAGTAAAATATAACAGTAAACGTTAACGTATGGGGGATATTTTTCTAGTAAAATATAACAGTAAACGT
>NW_013923299.1:0-209 GCF_000517525.1 Limulus polyphemus | reverse complement strand
GTATGTTAGACTACTGTGATTTGTCACCCTGTATGTTAGACTACTGTGATTTGTCACCCTGTATGTTAGACTACTGTGATTTGTCACCCTGTATGTTAGACTACTGTGATTTGTTACCCTGTATGTTAGACTACTGTGATTTGTTACCCTGTATGTTAGACTACTGTGATTTGTTACCCTGTATGTTAGACTACTGTGATTTGTTACTC
>NW_013923298.1:0-210 GCF_000517525.1 Limulus polyphemus | reverse complement strand
TGCTCTTCTTGACAGCCCCTTTTGTCCTCTCCGATGGACCAGGACGACCCGGACGCTGCTCAGTTGTTTCCTTGCCGTGTTTCCTGAACTGCACGATGATTCTGTTGACTGTCGAAAGCGGGATTCCCAAATTCTGCGAAATTTGCCACTGACTTATTCCACTATCTGCTTGACCAACTATCCTTCTTCTAATAAAATCTGAAAATTCAA
>NW_013923297.1:0-208 GCF_000517525.1 Limulus polyphemus | reverse complement strand
AGGTTACAGTATGTAGAGTATTAACTGCACAAGAGATAGGGTACAGTATGTAGAGTATTTACTGTACCAGGGATAGGTAGAATATGTAGAGTATTTACTACACCAGGGAAAGGGTACAGTATGTAGAATATTTAATGCACCAGAGATAAGGTACAGTATGTAGAGTATTTACTGAACAAGGAATAGGGTAAGTATGTAGAGTATTTAC
>NW_013923296.1:0-210 GCF_000517525.1 Limulus polyphemus | reverse complement strand
CTGGTTAATAATAAAGTTAATGTTTCACTGGTTAAAGAGAAGGTTAATGTTTCACTGGTTAATAATAAAGTTAATGTTTCACTGGTTAAAGAGAAGGTTAATGTTTCACTGGTTAAAGAGAAGGTTAATGTTTCACTGGTTAAAGAGAAAGTTAATGTTTCACTGGTTAAAGAGAAGGTTAATGTTTCACTGGTTAAAGAGAAGGTTAAT
>NW_013923295.1:0-210 GCF_000517525.1 Limulus polyphemus | reverse complement strand
AACACTTACTCATAACTATAGGTAGTTGATGTTAAATGTCACTCGCTCCAGGCGCAGAAACACTTACTCATAAGTATAGGTAGTTGATATTAAATGTCAGTCGCTCCAGGCGCAGAAACACTCACTCATAAGTATAGGTAGTTGATGTTAAATGTCACTCGCTCTAAGCGCAGAAACACTCACTCATAACTATAGGTAGTTGATGTTAAA
>NW_013923294.1:0-210 GCF_000517525.1 Limulus polyphemus | reverse complement strand
AATTTTACCTAAAAAATTCATATTTTCACCAAAAACCAAAGGCTATAGCCCATTGTTTTTTCCCAAATTTTGAAAAAAATAGATTTTCTTCATATTTCAACAAAAAGATGCCCTTGATGTAAGACTTTCAAATTAGCGATCCTTTTATCAAAATCTCTAATAGTTATTTGATAATCTCTTATCAAACTTTCGGATAGTGTCGATTTTACT
>NW_013923293.1:0-210 GCF_000517525.1 Limulus polyphemus | reverse complement strand
TATCGTTAAATCTTGTGTCTTCTTATTGACAGTACACAGTATCGTTAAATCTAGTGTTTCTTATTGACAGTACACAGTATCGTTAAATCTTGTGTCTTCTTATTGACAGTACACAGTACCGTTAAATCTTGTGTCTTCTTATGAAAGTTCACAGTATTGTTAAATCTTGTGTCTTCTTATTGACAGTACACAGTATCGTTAAATCTTGTG
>NW_013923292.1:0-210 GCF_000517525.1 Limulus polyphemus | reverse complement strand
ACAGAAATCAAGGTTACTTTATTTTCAGGAAACATGAATGCATACTATATCAGTGTATTATTCATTAACAGAAATCAAGGTTACTTTATTTTCAGGAAACGTGAATGCATACCTTATCAGTGTATTATTCATTAACAGAAATCAAGGTTACTTTATTTTCAGGAAACGTGAATGCATACCTTGTCAGTGTATTATTCATAAACAGAAATC
>NW_013923291.1:0-210 GCF_000517525.1 Limulus polyphemus | reverse complement strand
ACATCCTCCACATGGGAAATTTCATAAGGCTTAGCAACCTACCACAAGCAGCAAACAAGAACAATGGCCGTAACTAGAAGAGATAATTGTTTGCTTTAATTTATGTACTGTTCTATGTTTTAAGAAAAATAAGTATAAAAGCTTATTTGTAAATAGAAATAATGTATATACATATATAATGTATAATAGTTGAAATGTGACTGTACTTTA
>NW_013923290.1:0-210 GCF_000517525.1 Limulus polyphemus | reverse complement strand
CTCCGTTATTTTCTATGTGTTAGGAACGTATGATATATTTTGATGTTACTCAAGGCACATCAGTTACCACTTAGATTCTTACATAAATTTGGAAGGTAAAAACTGTAGAAAACTTTAAACGCCTTGATTAAATCTGCCTTTTTATTCATATTTTATTTTATAACATAAAAATATGATACCTTTTGTTTATACATATTCACTTAAACTTTG
>NW_013923289.1:0-208 GCF_000517525.1 Limulus polyphemus | reverse complement strand
CTGTGTACTATCTATAAAAGACCCAAGATTTAACGATACTGTGTACTGTCAATAAGAAGACACAAGATTCAACGATACTGTGTACTGTCAATAAGAAGACACAAGATTTAACGATACTGTGTACTGTCAATAAGAAGGAAAAGATTTAACGATACTGTGTACTTTCAATAAGAAGACACAAGATTTAACGATACTGTGTACTCTCAAT
>NW_013923288.1:0-207 GCF_000517525.1 Limulus polyphemus | reverse complement strand
CAAGATTTAACATACTAGTGTACTGTCAATAAGAAGACACAAGATTTAACGATACTGTGTACTGTCATAAGAAGACACAAGATTTAACGATACTGTGTACTGTCAATAAGAAGACACAAGATTTAACGATACTGTGTACTGTCAATAAGAAGACACAAGATTCAAAGATACTGTGTACTTTCAATAAGAAGACACAAGATTTAACAA
>NW_013923287.1:0-209 GCF_000517525.1 Limulus polyphemus | reverse complement strand
ACAGAACGTTCTAGTCCTGTTACAGTACTAACATTTCCTTAGAATATCACAGTAAAAGTCACAGAACGTCCTAGTCCTGTTACAGTAGTAACATTTTCCTAGAATATCACAGTAAAAGTTACAGAACGTCCTAGTCCTGTTACAGTACTAACATTTTCCTAGAATATCGCAGTAAAAGTCACAGAACGTCCTAGTCCTGTTACAGTACT
>NW_013923286.1:0-209 GCF_000517525.1 Limulus polyphemus | reverse complement strand
CCTTCCCTGAACCCTTTCCAACAATTCTATGTCTTTCCTAAACTAAAAAAAAACAAATATGAACACAATATTCCACTGACTTATACAATGAAATTATAACATCTTTAGACTTCTATTCAATATTTCTGCAGATACAACCTAAAATCCTATTTGCCTACCACTAACAACAGCACACTGCTTGGATGGCTTTGGAGAGTGATCAACTATTA
>NW_013923285.1:0-210 GCF_000517525.1 Limulus polyphemus | reverse complement strand
CTTTACCAAGATAGAATGGGATTATTACTTTCTTTACCCAAGATGGAATGGGATTGTTACTTTCTTTACCAAGATAGAATGGGATTGTTACTTTCTTTACCAAGATAGAATGGGATTATTACTTTCTTTACCAAGATGGAATGGGATTGTTACTTTCTTTACCAAGATGGAATGGGATTATTACTTTCTTTACCAAGATGGAATGAGATT
>NW_013923284.1:0-210 GCF_000517525.1 Limulus polyphemus | reverse complement strand
GTTAGCCGTCATCTACTCCACACACACATACGACAATTGTTCATACGCCCCAAGACATCATTCTAATAACATTATACTCATGAATTGTCACAGTTTTTTCATGTGCAGCTAATTGTCGTGTGGGAAGTGCCATCATGCTTTTTCTTTTTTACTTTTCAGGATTTTCCTCTATTACTTGTGGACCTTGATTGTGGATGTTCAATGCTTCCC
>NW_013923283.1:0-209 GCF_000517525.1 Limulus polyphemus | reverse complement strand
ACTCTTTCTCCCTATAGAAGACTTTTGCCACGTTAACAAGTAACTGAATGATACTTACTCTCTTTCTCCCTATAGAAGACTTTTGCCACGTTAACAAGTAACTGAATGATACTTACTCTCTTTCTCCCTATAGAAGACTTTTCCCATGTTAACAAGTAACTGAATGATACTTACTCTCTTTCTCCTTGTAGAAGACTTTGCCACGTTAA
>NW_013923282.1:0-205 GCF_000517525.1 Limulus polyphemus | reverse complement strand
TACACAGTATCGTTAAATCTTGTGTCTTCTTATTGACAGTACACAGTATCGTTAAATCTTTTGTCTTCTTATTGACAGTACACAGTATAGTTAAAGCTTGTGTCTTTTTATAGATAGTACACAGTATTGCTAAATCGTGTTTCTTCTTATTGAGAGTACACAGTATTGTTAAATCTTGTGTCTTCTTATTGACAGTACACAGTAT
>NW_013923281.1:0-210 GCF_000517525.1 Limulus polyphemus | reverse complement strand
GACGCACAGCAACATGCAAAATTAGATTCTATTAGGACTTGTCTGAATTAACAGAACAAACGTTTAGCAATACCTAAATCACTTTAGAACATCCAAAGTGATATAGGAAATTAAACCTAACTAGATTTTGGCCATACACGAATTGGCTATGGCGGCGATATTGAATTTCATCACAAAAAGTTAAATTTTACATTTGTTTCTTACCTAATG
>NW_013923280.1:0-210 GCF_000517525.1 Limulus polyphemus | reverse complement strand
ACTTTGTATAAACATAATATCGTGAGTCTATTTATACATAAATTTATTACTTTGTATATACATAATATCGTGAGTTTATTTATACATAAATTTATTACTTTGTATGTACATAATATCATGAGTCTATTTATAGATAAATTTATTACTTTGTATAAACATAATATCGTGAATCTATTTATAGATAAATTTTTTACTTTGTATATACATAAT
>NW_013923279.1:0-209 GCF_000517525.1 Limulus polyphemus | reverse complement strand
GTGTCTTCTTATTGTACAGTACACAGTATCGTTAAATCTTAGTGTCTTCTTATTGTACAGTACACAGTGTCGTTAATATACTTGTGTCTTCTTATTGACAGTACACAGTATCGTTAAATCTTGTGTCTTCTTATTGACAGTACACAGTATCGTTAAATCTTGTTTCTTGTTATTGACAGTACACAGTATCGTTAAATCTTGTGTCTTCT
>NW_013923278.1:0-210 GCF_000517525.1 Limulus polyphemus | reverse complement strand
CTACACGTTACTGTATGAAATATATATACATTATACATACACGTTACTGTATGAAATATATATACAATATACCTACACGTTACTGTACGAAATATATATACATTATACGTACACGTTACTGTATGAAATATATATACATTATACATACACGTTACTGTATGAAATATGTATATACATTGTAGCTACACGTTACTGTATTAAATATATATA
>NW_013923277.1:0-210 GCF_000517525.1 Limulus polyphemus | reverse complement strand
TGACATAATCACTACTACTGGTTAAATCATGACATAATCACTACTACTGGTTAAATCATGACATAATCATCACTACTGGTTACATCATAGCATAATCACTACTACTGGTTACATCATAGCATAATCACTACTACTGGTTAAATCATGACATAATCATCACTACTGGTTACATCATAGCATAATCACTACTACTGGTTACATCATAACATA
>NW_013923276.1:0-211 GCF_000517525.1 Limulus polyphemus | reverse complement strand
GTGTTGTACAACTAGCTTGACACAGCGGCTGGATAAGAAGAAAGCAAGTATGCCATTTACAGTTCCCATGATACGACGTGAGCCCAAAGATCATCTAATTGACTGTTATTTTTGCATGTCTAATGTTTCTGGATATTCGGGCAAACTAAACAATATATTAAATAACCAGATATAGCATCTGCAATGAAACCAGTACCTCATGGAGATGGTC
>NW_013923275.1:0-210 GCF_000517525.1 Limulus polyphemus | reverse complement strand
GTTATATTCCTTCGCTTCAGATATACTGCTGAATCAGTGGAAGGCCTGTAGGTCTAATATACTAATAACGTTTAATAGAAGTTTCCTTGATTAATAACAAATCTGACTATGGATGAGCTGCATAGGTTAGGTTTAGCATCTTAAAGGTTATCCATGACACTGAACTGACTAGTAAGAACGTTAAGTGCATATGATTTACATCTCAGTGAT
>NW_013923274.1:0-210 GCF_000517525.1 Limulus polyphemus | reverse complement strand
GTTTAGTAGAGTAATATTGATTCCTTAATCAATGGTGTATATATGATTTACTAGTTTGATAGTGTAATATTTATGTTTTAAACTACGGTGTATGTATGATTCACATGGTAAATAGTGTAATATTTACATTTTAAACTATTGTATATATATGATACGCATGGTTAATAGTGTAATATTGATGTTTTAAACTATAGTGTATGTATGACTCAC
>NW_013923273.1:0-210 GCF_000517525.1 Limulus polyphemus | reverse complement strand
CAATAATGTGTCCTGTCAATAAGAAGACACAAGATTTTACGATACTGTGTACTGTCAATAAGAAGACACAAGATTTAACGATACTGTGTACTGTCAATAAGAGGACACAAGATTTAACGATACTGTGTACTGTCAATAAGAAGGCACAAGATTTAACGATACTGTGTACTTTTAATAAGAAGACACAATATTTAACAAAACTGTGTACTG
>NW_013923272.1:0-210 GCF_000517525.1 Limulus polyphemus | reverse complement strand
CCATAGTATCCAACTACAGTATCCAACCATAGTATCCAACCACAGTATCCAACCATAGTATCCAACTGCAATATCCAACCACGGTATCCAATTATAGTATCCAACCATAGTATTCAATCACAGTATCCAATAACAGTATCCAACTACAGTATCCAATAACAGTATCCAACCATAGTATCCAACTACAGTATCCAACCATAGTATCCAACC
>NW_013923271.1:0-210 GCF_000517525.1 Limulus polyphemus | reverse complement strand
ATTTAACGATACTGTGTACTATCAAAAACAATCCTTAAGATTTAACGATACTGTGTACTTTCAATAAAAAGCCACAAGATTTAACGATTATGTGTACTGTGAATAAGAAGACACAAGATTTAACAATACTCTGTACTGTCAATAAGAAGACACAAGATTTAACGATACTGTGTACTATCAATAACAAGCCATAAGATTTAACGATACTGT
>NW_013923270.1:0-210 GCF_000517525.1 Limulus polyphemus | reverse complement strand
GTTAAATATTGTGTCTTCTTATTGACATTACACAGTATCGTTAAATCTTGTGTCTTTTTATAGATAGTACACAGTTTTGCTAAATCGTGTGTCTTCTTATTGAGAGTACACAGTATCGTTAAATCTTGTGTCTTCTTATTAACAGTACACAGTATCGTTAAATCTTGTGTCTTCTTATTGACAGTACACAGTATCGTTAAATCTTGTGTC
>NW_013923269.1:0-211 GCF_000517525.1 Limulus polyphemus | reverse complement strand
CAGATGTTGGTCTTGTTGAGTCGGAGATTCGTTGCTAGATTGGTAACTATATAGATATTGGTCTTGTTGAGTCGGAGATTCGTTGCCAGTTTGGTAACTATATAGATATTGGTCTTGTTGAGTCGGAGATTCGTTGCTAGTTTGGTAACTGTATAGATATTGGTCTTGTTGAGTCGGAGATTCGTTGCTGGTTTGGTAACTATATAGATAT
>NW_013923268.1:0-211 GCF_000517525.1 Limulus polyphemus | reverse complement strand
TGTTGACTGGCGGGTTCATAATGTGTTGATCAGAGTTAGTAACAACACCGATATATATGTATTTTAATTGTTGACTGGCAGGTTCATAATGTGTTGATCAGAGTTAGTAACAACACCGATATATATTTTAATTGTTGACTGGCGGGTTCATAATGTGTTGATCAGAGTTAGTAACAACACCGATATATATATATTTTAATTGTTGACTGGC
>NW_013923267.1:0-211 GCF_000517525.1 Limulus polyphemus | reverse complement strand
TCTTATTGACAGTACACAGTATCGTTAAATCTTGTGTCTTCTTATTGAGAGTACACAATATTGTTAAATCTATTGTCTTCTTATTGACAGTACACAGTATCTTTAAATCTTTTGGCTTGTTAGTGATAGTACACAGTATCGTAAATCTTGTGTCTTCTTATTGACAGTACACAGTATCGTTAAATCTTGTGTCTTCTTAATGACAGTACAC
>NW_013923266.1:0-212 GCF_000517525.1 Limulus polyphemus | reverse complement strand
ACACACACACACACACACACACACACACACACACACACACACACACACACACACACACACACACACACACACACACATATATATATCTTCTTCTTCTTCTATATAAATAAAATAAGAGTTTTTGTCTGTACATTGCTTAGAATAGTGTACTTTTTTGCATATCTTCACGTTTCATACACCAGAGAAGCCGAAACAAGGCTTATCTCAATTTC
>NW_013923265.1:0-209 GCF_000517525.1 Limulus polyphemus | reverse complement strand
AAAACTCTATTGAGACCATGGGTAGAATCTGCCACGATTCTGAACTGGATGTATTTTACTTTAATCTGCCTAAAACTCTATTGAGACCATGGGTAGAATCTGTCACGATTCTGAACTGGATGTATTTTACTTTAATCTGCCTAAAACTCTATTGAGACCATGGGTAGAATCTGTCACGATTCTGAACTGGATGTATTTTACTTTAATCT
>NW_013923264.1:0-210 GCF_000517525.1 Limulus polyphemus | reverse complement strand
GATACTGTGTACTTTCAATAAGAAGACAAAATATTTAACAAAACTGTGTACTGGCAATAAAAAGACACAAGATTTAACGATTCTGTGTACTTTCAGTAAGAAGAAACAAAATTTACCAATACTGTGTACTGTCAATAAGAATACACAAGATTTAACAAAACTCTGTACTGTCAATAAGAAGACACGAGATTTAACGATACTGTGTACTAT
>NW_013923263.1:0-210 GCF_000517525.1 Limulus polyphemus | reverse complement strand
TTATTGACAGGACACATTATTGTTAAATCTTGTGTTTTCTTACTGACAGTACACATTATCGTCGAATATTGTCTCTTCTTATTGACAGTACACAGTATCGTTAAATCTTGTGTCTTCTTATTGACAGTACACAGTATCGTTAAATCTTGTGTCTTCTTATTGACAGTACTTAGTATCGTTATATCTTTTGTCTTCTTATTGACAGGACAC
>NW_013923262.1:0-210 GCF_000517525.1 Limulus polyphemus | reverse complement strand
TATATTGCTCAATTTGTTAATTTCAAAGTAAATATTAAAAAACATGATAAACATCACTTTTTGGGTCACGTGGTATGTTGAATGCATCACTCACTCAAATTAAATGTTTGTGAAATCAAAAATATTAAGTCTATAGTTTCATACGAATTAGAAACTCAAATTACTGATACTGACAAGCTAGAATATAAAATAATAAGGTCTTATCTGTTC
>NW_013923261.1:0-210 GCF_000517525.1 Limulus polyphemus | reverse complement strand
AATGTTTGTTAGTAACTTACAGTACTAAAAGTTTGTCTCAGTAACCTTCTAATGTTTGTTAGTAGCTTACAGCACTAAAAGTTTGTCTCAGTAACCTTCTAATGTTTGTTAGTAGCTTATAGTACTAAAAGTTTGTCTCAGTAACCTTGAAATGTTTGTTAGTAACTTACAGTATTAAAGTTTGTCTCAGTAACCTTCTAATGTTTGTTA
>NW_013923260.1:0-210 GCF_000517525.1 Limulus polyphemus | reverse complement strand
AGTCAACGGCCCACTTCCTCATCTTTCTATGTGTTTCTTATCCGTCAGTCAACGGCCCAGTTCCTCGTCTTGCTATGTGTTTCTTATCCGTCAGTCAATGGCCCACTTCCCCATCTTGCTATGTGTTTCCTATCCGTCAGTCAACGGCCCACTTCCTCGTCTTGCTATGTATTTCTTATCCGTCAGTCAACGGCCCACTTCCCCATCTTG
>NW_013923259.1:0-209 GCF_000517525.1 Limulus polyphemus | reverse complement strand
TACTATATGGTGGACACAATGTGGTTGTATACTATATGGTGGACACAATGTGGTTGTATACTATATGGTGGACACAGTGTGGTTGTATACTATATGGTGGACACAGTGTGGTTGTATACTATATGGTGGACACAATGTGGTTGTATACTACTCTTCTTCTTTGAAAGTCTTAAGGGATTGAACTAAAGAATTTGGTGTTAAAAGTCAAT
>NW_013923258.1:0-266 GCF_000517525.1 Limulus polyphemus | reverse complement strand
TTTATAGATCGATGTGAATATTTAATCAGTAGTTTATATTTACCACATATATATATAGACCGATGTGAAGGTTTAATCAGAAGTTTTTATTTACCATATATATATATCGATGTGAATGTTTAATCAGAAGTTTTATTTACCATATATATATATATTTATAGATCGATGTGAATATTTAATCAGAAGTTCTTATTTACCACATATATATATATACCGATGTGAAGGTTTCATCAGAAGTTTTTATTTACCATATAAGTATATATCGT
>NW_013923257.1:0-209 GCF_000517525.1 Limulus polyphemus | reverse complement strand
CTGTTTTGTTACTGTTGCTCCTAGTTAATCCATCATTACTAACAACATGTTTGAATTGTGTTGTAATCGCAGTCACCAGTTCGTTCAAATGTTCTTCATTTTCGTCGTTCAGTTAATGGATCGACAAGATTAACCTAGTATTTTTTCCCATCTAGTTTTTTGTTTCTCTACATTAGCTAACACTGTTATCACATTATTCAATAAATAAC
>NW_013923256.1:0-205 GCF_000517525.1 Limulus polyphemus | reverse complement strand
TATATTACAAGACAAGTTAAATGTACAAAAATTGTTAGTTCTAGTATCGTGATGCAGCAATTTAACAATCATTGACTATCGAACTACATAATGTATGCTTTGTACACAGTTATATAAACAAATCTGTTGTAACCATTGCCTCTAAAAAATAACTTAACACTTGCATAATATAAACTATATAATACTCTCTGCTGTACCGTACATC
>NW_013923255.1:0-211 GCF_000517525.1 Limulus polyphemus | reverse complement strand
TTAACTGTATGATATTCAGGAATTTATTCAACTGGGAGCGTGGGGGGCAGACCCCCATTGAAGAACTCTGTTCCACATCTGAGTTATGTTTTTTTTATAATATTTTTAAATTCTCTGTATTGTGACACTCATAACTTGACATGATATGAGTGTTAACTCTTCTGCCCCAAACTAACTCTTTATCCCCACCCCCCAAATAAAAAACTCTTAG
>NW_013923254.1:0-210 GCF_000517525.1 Limulus polyphemus | reverse complement strand
ATTATTAAATATTGTGTCTTTTTATTGACAGTACAAAGTACTGATAAATCCTGTATCTTCTTATTGACAGGACACAGTATCGTTAAATCTTGTGTCTTCTTTTTGACAGTACACAGCATTGATAAATCCTGTATCTTCTTATTGACAGGACACAGTATTGTTAAATCCTGTATCTTCTTATTGACAGGACACAGAATTGTTAGATCTTTT
>NW_013923253.1:0-208 GCF_000517525.1 Limulus polyphemus | reverse complement strand
TACCCCAAATTATCTTCTCTGACATAGGGGGTATTGTAGTTGATTTAAGTGCTGTTACATGCAGATCAACGGATGTAGCAACAGTTACTGGAGTCTGGATTTTGTTGTTTCCAATCGTCATTTTATCGAATTTAACTACACACTTCCTCGGTAGTAGATAGTCCAATCCTAATATGCATTGGTCTTCAATGTCAGCCAAGTATACTCT
>NW_013923252.1:0-210 GCF_000517525.1 Limulus polyphemus | reverse complement strand
GTTTATGTTTTTATTCCAATAGTGACTTGAACCAGTAACATCTTCACCGTAAAGGAAGCTCTAAAATCCAAAAGTGTTTTTGTAACGATTTTAACACATTTTGGTTCTCCAATTCTGGTAAAGTCACAATTATTGTTTTACTAATGCAACGGTATCCCGGTGAGTTATCGGTAGGTTCACGAGCAATGCTAACATTCGTGGTTCGATTCT
>NW_013923251.1:0-209 GCF_000517525.1 Limulus polyphemus | reverse complement strand
CTTAACTGAAAAAGCCTCAGTTAAAGAAGAAACTCTACCCGGTTTTGAGAGGGAAAACAGTGAAGCCGTTAATGAAGCTACAACAACTAATGTGACTGTTACCGATAATGGGACATTTCTTGATGGAGCAGATGAACCCCAGTGAAGTAGAAGCCAACGAGATGGAGACCAGTACAGAGAAGATACGTCCTGTAAAATTAGAGACTTTG
>NW_013923250.1:0-210 GCF_000517525.1 Limulus polyphemus | reverse complement strand
AACGAGTACTCTTCCATTGATCCTCCCCTCCCCCAGTGGCACATCGACATGTTTACGGGATAACAACGCTAGAAACCGGGTTTCGATACCCGTGGTGGGCAGAGCACTGATAGTCCTTTGTGTAGCTTTGTTCTTGACTTCAAACGAACAAAATGTATTGATCCACTTCATATAATAACAAAATCTATGCCTAAGACCTGTTTACAAATG
>NW_013923249.1:0-211 GCF_000517525.1 Limulus polyphemus | reverse complement strand
ATCAATAAGAAGACACAAGGTTTAACGATACTGTGTACTGTCAATAAGAAGACACAAGATTTAACGATAATGTGTACTATCACTAAAAAGCCACAAGATTTAACGATACTCTTTACTATCAATAGGAAAACACATGATTTAACAATACTGTCAATAAGAAGACACAATATTTAACAATTCTGTGTACTGTCAATAAGAAGACACAAGATTT
>NW_013923248.1:0-210 GCF_000517525.1 Limulus polyphemus | reverse complement strand
CCATTTTGAATTATACCTTATAACTGTTTACCATTTTGAATTATACCTTATAACTGTTTACCATTTTGAATTTTACCTTATAACTGTTTACCATTTTGAATTATACCTTATAACTGTTTATCATTTTGAATTATACCATATAACTGTTTACCATTTTGAATTTTACCTTATAACTGTTTACCATTTTGAATTGTACCTTATAACTGTTTA
>NW_013923247.1:0-208 GCF_000517525.1 Limulus polyphemus | reverse complement strand
GTATTTTTAAATGTAATTGAAATACATGAATATGAATAAATAATTTTTTTATATTCTTTCATATGTTTTTGCCCAGAATGGCGGCCCACTCAAATTTAAAGTATCCAACAGGAGCACAGTTTAAAAAACCCATGTCAGAGGCTGAAAAATCAGCTCTCCAGGACAGCAAGTTCCTCAGACTGAAGAAAAGTTCTCTGCTGAAGTTGTT
>NW_013923246.1:0-210 GCF_000517525.1 Limulus polyphemus | reverse complement strand
AAGTTTGCTCTTCAGCCAATAACGATCTCATGTTCTCGATCTTGGATTAACTCTCAGACTTCTCACTTCGGATAACAGGTGGAGATAACTCTATCGAATAACTCAGAAAAACAAATCGTAGCACATAGCGAGGTGGATAGATAAACATGCAGACAGCTATTCTAAAGTGTGTAATAATCGAATTTAGAAAGAAAAACAAAACTCAGCCAG
>NW_013923245.1:0-210 GCF_000517525.1 Limulus polyphemus | reverse complement strand
AGTATACCGTTGTGATGACCATAATGTATACGTATGTCATGTATATACTTCAGTGTACCGTTGTGATGACCATGATGTATACATATGTCATGTATATACTTCAGTATACCGTTTTGATGACCATGATGTATACGTATGTCATGTATACACTTCAGTATACCGTTGTGATGCCCATGATGTATACATATGTCATGTATATACTTCAGTATA
>NW_013923244.1:0-459 GCF_000517525.1 Limulus polyphemus | reverse complement strand
CACTCCAAGAAACATTGTTCCAACAGTGCCTTTTGGTGGGGGCTCAGTTATGGTATGGGGCTGTGTCTCGCATGATTGCAAGCTGGATTTGGTAACAATCAATGGCAACCTTACTGGCGAAAAGTACACCAGGACGTGCTTACACCTAAATAAGCCTTTACTGCCCTAGAGCGATGAGGTCTAGCGTTGTCATCCATGAATAAAGGTCTTGACGCTAACGTGTGGTTGTCAAAATGAGGCACAACTACAAGAGAATGAATCCGTCAACACTCTTCCTTGGCCAGCAAGAAGTCCAGATCTCAACCCTATAGAGCATCTGGGACCAATTGGGTAGGCGAATACAGGCTTTGGAGCCTCCTCCACAGACATTGCAATAGAATCTCACTTGCACCGAGAATGGCGACAGATAACGCTTCAACAAATCAGACGTCTAACTGGCAGTATGCGGCGCAGGGTTGC
>NW_013923243.1:0-208 GCF_000517525.1 Limulus polyphemus | reverse complement strand
TGATCCAATACCAACAACCAACAAAACTAAACGTATCTCGTTACATTAAAGTCACAGGACGTGATTCATTACCAACAAACTAAACGTATCTCATTACATTAAAGTCAAAGGACGTGATGCAATACCTACAACCAACAAAACTAAACGTATCTCGTTACATTAAAGTCACAAGACATGATCCAGTATCAATAACCAACAAAACTAAACA
>NW_013923242.1:0-210 GCF_000517525.1 Limulus polyphemus | reverse complement strand
TTCGATGGACGATCCGGAAGCTGCTCAGTTGTTTCCTTGCCGTGTTTCCTGAACTGCACGATGATTTTGTTGACTGTCGAAAGCGGGATTCCCAAATTCTGCGAAAGTTGCCTCTGACTTATTCCACCATCTGCTTGACCAACTATCCTTTCTCTAACAAAATCTGACAACTCGAGAGAACTTTGATTTCTAGGCATGTTGTAGCACAAC
>NW_013923241.1:0-210 GCF_000517525.1 Limulus polyphemus | reverse complement strand
TGTGTATTGTCGTGGAGAAGAATAACACCTTTCCGATTGATGAGCGAAGGGCGTTTTTGATGAAGGGCTTGCTTTAAACATTCAAATTGCTGATTTTAGATCTCCGCACAGACAGTTCGCTGTGGATTGGGGAGCTCAAAATGGATTACTCCTTTGATGTTCCACCAAACGCAAAGCATCACTTTCTGTAGATGGAGTCCAGGTTTTTGG
>NW_013923240.1:0-211 GCF_000517525.1 Limulus polyphemus | reverse complement strand
GTGTATCATAAAGTTGTATTCGGAAAGAATAAACCAGTTTTATTTAGTAAAGAACTTGTGTCGCTAAAGTTTCGTCGGAACGAAGTTACGGAAAGTTAATTAACAAACGGAGACGTAACAAATTGGTGTCAGAGAGTGGGATAAAAAAAAAGAAGAAGAAGAAAAATGGAAACGAGAGGCGGAAAATCAAACTACAGCTTAGCAGATTTGA
>NW_013923239.1:0-245 GCF_000517525.1 Limulus polyphemus | reverse complement strand
CTGGTGTGATACAGTAATGGTAACATCTGTTAGTGGGTATGATACAGTAATACTAACAGATGTACAAAACAACAATATTTGTCAACAATATAAGTGTGTATCTTGAAAGTATGTAACAACAGTGTGTGAAAAAAACGAAATACAATTGTATTATTATCTAATTAGTGTTTCTGTTTCTGAATATCTAACAAATGTTTTCCAGTTTACTTTAAGTCGTTTTTGATAATTTATCGTCTTTCGTTGGG
>NW_013923238.1:0-210 GCF_000517525.1 Limulus polyphemus | reverse complement strand
GAAGAAATGTCTCACTCAAGAAACAATGCAGGATCCTTTCATTAGAAGCTCTGCTCTTACATTCAGGTCTGAAGAAATGTCTCACCCAAGAAACAATGCAGGATCCTTTCATTAGAAGCTCTGCTCTTACATTCAGGTCTGAAGAAATGTCTCACCCAAGAAACAATGCAGGATCCTTTCATTAGAAGCTCTGCTCTTACATTCAGGTCT
>NW_013923237.1:0-211 GCF_000517525.1 Limulus polyphemus | reverse complement strand
ATTAGTTTGTTATTACTTTACCCATATTATTGCTATTATTAGTTTAAATTAAACATTCATAAACAGCTTGTAGTGCCATCTATGGGAGAACTTTAATAACCCTAATTTCATCTTTCATGGTCATGGTTTACTTCCCGTTTGTTATTGTATAGAGAATAAAATATTTTTACTAGCTTTTTTTAAAGACCTGAATATCTTTATTATTGATATT
>NW_013923236.1:0-209 GCF_000517525.1 Limulus polyphemus | reverse complement strand
CTCTTTATCCAGATACTGCTACTTCTTACTGCTAGTCTGTTGTAACAATAATGAGTTAGCTGCTGTTAACTGTTTATCCAGATGCTGCTACTTCTTACTGCTAGAGTCTGTTGTAACAATAATGAGTTAGCTGCTGTTAACTGTTTATCCAGATGCTGCTACTTCTTACTGCTAGTCTGTTGTAACAATAATGAGTTAGCTGCTGTTAA
>NW_013923235.1:0-211 GCF_000517525.1 Limulus polyphemus | reverse complement strand
CTCATATAATATTTTTAACTCATTATCACTTATGGTACAAGATCGTAAATCTGTCTCATATAATATTTTAACTCATTATCACTTATGATACAAGATCGTAAATTTGTCTCATATAATTTTTAACTCATTATCACTAATGATACAAGATCGTAAATCTGTCTCATATAATTTTTAACTCATTATCACCAATGGTACAAGATCGTAAATCTGT
>NW_013923234.1:0-212 GCF_000517525.1 Limulus polyphemus | reverse complement strand
CATTTCAAAAGGAGTTGAGTACCGGGTTCTATTTTTATAATACATGTCCAAAGCATTTCAAAAGGAGTTGAGTACCGGGTTCTATTTCTATAATACATATCCAAAGCATTTTAAAAGGAGTTGAGTACCGGGTTTTATTTCTGTAATCCATATCCAAAGCATTTTAAAAGGGGTTGAGTACCGGGTTCTATTTTTATAATACATGTCCAAAG
>NW_013923233.1:0-210 GCF_000517525.1 Limulus polyphemus | reverse complement strand
TTCTGATTTAATAGAAATAACACAAGTGTGCTATAGCGTTGATTCTGATTTAATAGAAATAACACAAGTGTGCTATAGCGTTGATTCTGATTTAATAGAAATAACACAAGTGTGCTATAGCGTTGATTCTGATTTAACAGAAATAACACAAGTGTGCTATAGCGTTGATTCTGATTTAATAGAAATAATACAAGTGTGCTATAGCATTGA
>NW_013923232.1:0-207 GCF_000517525.1 Limulus polyphemus | reverse complement strand
CATATAATGTCCGTCTTTGATATACATGATTCAAGATATAATGTCCGTCTTTGGTATACATGATTCAAGATATAATGTCCGTCTTTGGTATACCATGACTCAAGATATAATGTCCGTCTTTGATGTACATGATTCAAGATATAATGTCCGTCTTTAATATACTATGATTCAAGATATAATGTCCATCTTTGATATACCATGATTCAA
>NW_013923231.1:0-226 GCF_000517525.1 Limulus polyphemus | reverse complement strand
ATATTGAACAAAATTGGTTACATAAAAGATTTTGTAAATATTTTGAAATAAAGTCAAGTGTAACAATATGCCCCGGATGCGGGGTAAGTTGATATAATAGGTGGGGCATGTTGTTATACAATAAAAAAATCTGGAATATTTACCAAACTTAGCCTACTCTATCATGCTAAATGTTATAATAGGCCTACTGTAGTTTTCTCATAACATTGAGCATGTTAGAGTATAA
>NW_013923230.1:0-211 GCF_000517525.1 Limulus polyphemus | reverse complement strand
GTGTACTGTCAATAAGAAGACACAAGATTTAACGATATTGTGTACTTTCAATAAGAAGACACAAGATATAACAATACTGTGTATTGTCAATAAGAAGACACAAGATTTAACGATACTGTGTACTGTCAATAAGAAGACACAAGATTTAACGATACTGTGTAATGTCAATAACAAGACACAAGATTTAACTATACTGTGTACTGTCAATAAG
>NW_013923229.1:0-209 GCF_000517525.1 Limulus polyphemus | reverse complement strand
TTTAACGATACTGTTTACTATCAATAACAGGCCACAAGATTTAACGAAACTGTGTACTGTCAATAAGAAGACACAAGATTTAACAATACTGTGTACTGTCAATAAGAAGACACAAGATTTAACAATACTGTGTACTGTCAATAAGAAGACACAAGTATTTAACAATACTATGTACTATCAAAAGAAGACAAGATTTAACAATACTGTGT
>NW_013923228.1:0-211 GCF_000517525.1 Limulus polyphemus | reverse complement strand
GTCTTTTAACAGTTACAGGAACTTGGCCTTTGTTGTTCCCAAATCTCATTTTATCAAAATCAATTACAAACTTCCTCGGTAGTAGATAGTCCAATCCTAATATGCATTCGTCTTCCATGTCAGCCAAGTATACTTTCTGTCTGTCCTTTATGCTCATGAGCTCAATAGTCACCCACACTGGTCCCCACAATCTTGTAGAATGTCCTGTCAC
>NW_013923227.1:0-211 GCF_000517525.1 Limulus polyphemus | reverse complement strand
TATTTTATGGATGTTGCACTACGCGTATTTCATATTTTATTCACATATTTTATGATGTTGCACTAGGCGTATTTCATATTTTATTCACATATTTTATGGATGTTGCACTAAGCGTATTTCACATTTTATTCACATATTTTATTAATGTTGCACTAAGCGTATTTCACATTTTATTCACATATTTTATTAATGTTGCACTAAGCGTATTTCA
>NW_013923226.1:0-211 GCF_000517525.1 Limulus polyphemus | reverse complement strand
ATTACATATGTGTTGTGGCTGGTAGGTCTTTTATTATAGATGGATAGTGACTGGCAGGATCTTTTATTATATATGGATAGTGGCTGGTAGGTCTTTTATTATAGATGGATAATGACTGGTAGGTCTTTAATAATAAATGGATAGTTATTCGTAGGTCTTTATTGATATATGGATAGTTACTAATAGGTCTTTTATTACAGATGGATTGTGG
>NW_013923225.1:0-362 GCF_000517525.1 Limulus polyphemus | reverse complement strand
TACACAGTATCGTTAAATCTTGTGTCTTCTTACTGACAGTACACAGTATCGTTAAATCTTGTGCCTTCTTATTGACAGTACACAGTATCGTTAAATCTTGTGTCTTCTTATTGACAGTACACAGTATCGTACTGTGTACTGTCAATAAGAATCTTTGAATCTTCTGTCTTCATATTGACAGTACACAGTATCGTTAAATCTTGTGTCTTCTTATTGACAGTAGACAGTATCGTTAAATCTTGTGTCTTCTTATTGACAGTACACAGTATCGTTAAATCTTGTGTCTTTTTATAGATAGTACACAGTATTGCTAAATCGTGTGTCTTCTTATTGAGAGTACACAGTATCGTTAAATCTTTTGT
>NW_013923224.1:0-211 GCF_000517525.1 Limulus polyphemus | reverse complement strand
ATATATATATATCGTTGTAAGTGTTTAATCAGAAGTTTTTTATTTTACCATATATATATATATTGTTGTAAGTGTTTAATCAAAAGTTTCTATTTACCACATATATGTCGTTGTGAATTTTTAATCAGAAGTTTTTAATTACCATATATATATAAATATGTCCTTGTAAGTGTTTAATCAAAAATTTTTATTTACCATATATATATATATA
>NW_013923223.1:0-765 GCF_000517525.1 Limulus polyphemus | reverse complement strand
AAGTCCGTTATAACAGTTGACAAAATATAGTGGAAAACTGACTAAAACGACCCATATCAATGTCAACAAAATCTAATGGAAGGAAGACTAAAAGACCGTTATAACAGTAATGGTATTTTTAATCCTTCTTAAACTATGTTTTGTCGACTGTTATAAAGGTCTTTTAGTTTTCCTTCCACTAGATTTTGTTGACATTGATATGCGTCGTTTTAGTCAGTTTTCAACTATATTTGGTCGTATTTTAATGACTTTCATTAGTGTAAGAAAGACATAAAAATACCGCTATCAAAGTCAAAAATATCTAGTCTAAGAAGGCCTAAAAAGTCAGTTATGAAAGTCGACCAAATCGAGTGGAAGAAAACTAAAAACATGATTTGAAAGTCAATAAAATCTAGTGGTTTTTAGGCCTTCTTAGACTTTATGAAAGTCGACAAAATCGAGTGGAAGAAAACTAAAAACACCCTCCAGATTTTGTTGACATTGATAAGGGTCCTTTTAGTCAGTTTTCCACTAGATTTTGTTGACTTTGAAAACATGTTTTTAGTTTTCGTCTAAAGGAGGACTAAAAGACCGTTATAACAGTCGACAAAATATAGTTTAAGAAGGATTAAAAATACCATTATTAAAGTCATTAAAATATAGTGTAAGAAAGATTAAAATAACCGCTATCAAAGTCGGAAATATCTAGTCTAACAAGGCCTAAAAAGAAAGTTATGAAAGTCGAAAATTCGAGTGGACGAAAACTAAAAACACGTTTTAAAAGTC
>NW_013923222.1:0-210 GCF_000517525.1 Limulus polyphemus | reverse complement strand
ACTGTCAATAAGAAGACACAAGATTTAACGATACTGTGTGCTGCCAATAAGAAGACACAAGATTTGACGATACTTTGTACTGTCAATAAGAAGACACAAGATTTAACGATACTGTGTACTGTCAATAAGAAGACACAAGATTTAACGATACTGTGTACTGTCAATAAGAAGACAAAATATTCAATGATAATGTGTACTGTCAGTAAGAAA
>NW_013923221.1:0-210 GCF_000517525.1 Limulus polyphemus | reverse complement strand
ACACAAGATTTAACGATACTGTGTACTGTCGAATAAGAAGACACAATATTCAACGATAATGTGTACTGTTAGTAGGAAAACACAAGATTTAACAATAATGTGTCCTGTCAATAAGAAGACACAAGATTTAACGAAAATGTGTACTGTCAATAAGAAGGCACAATATTTAACAATAATGTGTCCTGTCAATAAGAAGACACAAGATATTAC
>NW_013923220.1:0-211 GCF_000517525.1 Limulus polyphemus | reverse complement strand
CCACACTTATTTACAAGAAACAAAGCATTATCTACAATTATTTACAAGAAACAAAGCTTTATCTATACTTATTTACAAGAAATGAAATTTTATCTACACTTATTTACAAGAAACAAAGCTTTATCTATACTAATTTACAAGAAATGAAATTTTATCTACACCTATTTACAAGAAACAAAGCTTTATCTATACTAATTTACAAGAAATGAAA
>NW_013923219.1:0-212 GCF_000517525.1 Limulus polyphemus | reverse complement strand
TATCTTTACTTGGTACAACTACTCCATGAACCCCTAGGTGTAACTCTAGTTACCGAATTTATAACCACCATACTCATCTTTAGCCTTACTTGGCACAACTACTCCATCAACACCTAGGTGTAACTCTAGTTACTGAATGTGTAACCCATACTCATCATTAGCGTTATTTGGTACAACTACTCCACGAACACTTAGGTGTAGCTCTAGTTACC
>NW_013923218.1:0-211 GCF_000517525.1 Limulus polyphemus | reverse complement strand
TTAGGTGAAACTCTATTTACTGAATCTGTAACCCCATACTAATCTTTAGCGTTATTTGGTACAAGAGCGTTACGAACACCTAGTTGTAACTCTAGTTACATAATATATAACCACCATACTCATCTTTAGCCTTACACGGCACAACTACTCCATGAACACCTAGGTGTAACTATAGTTACCGAATTTATAACCACCATACTCATCTTTAGCC
>NW_013923217.1:0-211 GCF_000517525.1 Limulus polyphemus | reverse complement strand
CACAGTATCGTTAAATCTTGTGTCTTCTTATTGACAGTACACAGTATCGTTAAATCTTGTGTCCTCTTATTGACAGTACACAGTATCGTAAAATCTTGTGTCTTCTTATTGACAGGACACATTTTTGTTAAATCTTGTGTTTTCGTACTGACATTACACATTATCGTTGAATATTGTGTCTTCTTATTGACAGTACACAGTATCGTTAAAT
>NW_013923216.1:0-214 GCF_000517525.1 Limulus polyphemus | reverse complement strand
AAACTCTAGTTACACAATTTATAACCACCATATTCATCTTTAGCCTTAATTGGTACAACTACTCCATGAACACCTAGGTGTAACTATAGTTACCGAATTTATAACCACCATACTCATCTTTAGCTTTACTTGGCACAACTACTACATGAACACCAAGGTGTAACTATAGTTACCGAATTTATAACCACCATACTCATCTTTAGCCTTAACTTGG
>NW_013923215.1:0-320 GCF_000517525.1 Limulus polyphemus | reverse complement strand
GCGGGTGGTGCTTATTTTCTCTAGATTATATAGTTTTTACGTTAATGTTATAAATTTCACATCGCATATTATTTTTAGTTAATGCTATGATGTCTCAATTTTTAGTTTTAAAAGAGGTAAAACAAAATTGAACTTTCGCTAACCCAGAGTAAAAAACAATACAAAAGGTGTAGTTTATTTTAATAGAAGACTCCATGGTCTCTTAGATCTTGGATTTTGTTTGAATATTCTTTTCTTTATAAGTATTTTTTGTTTAAAATATAACTGAAGACAAAAAAACAGTAAAATCGAAGTCAGACGAAATTTTGATAACAGATTAT
>NW_013923214.1:0-211 GCF_000517525.1 Limulus polyphemus | reverse complement strand
AAACTGTTAGTCGTACCACGAATAAGACATGATATATCTAACCAGTGGAACTGTTAGTCGTACCACAAACAAGCCGTGATATATCTAACCAGTGGAACTGTTAGTCGTACTACAAACAAAACGTGATATATCTAACCGGTGGAACTGTTAGTCGTACTACAAACAAGACATGATATATCTAACCAGTGGAAATGTTAGTCGTACTACAAAC
>NW_013923213.1:0-211 GCF_000517525.1 Limulus polyphemus | reverse complement strand
TTACTTATTATTCACTCCATAAATACATTAAAAGGAACACTTCGTTCAATAACAATAGAACATTACTTATTATTCACTCTATAAATACATTAAAAGAAACACTTCGTTCAATAGCAGTAGAACATTACTTATTATTCACTCCATAAATACATTAAAAGAAACACTTCGCTCAATAACAATAGAACATTACTTATTATTCACTCTATAAATA
>NW_013923212.1:0-210 GCF_000517525.1 Limulus polyphemus | reverse complement strand
ACAAAACGCAAAACCTTCCATAACTCCTTTAAAACAAACAGTAGGAAGGTAAACTCTGCATATTACTACGCAACGTTAAAGTGTACCTACATACAATATTTGGTGAAGAATCATCAATTTAGGACCCTCTGGTAACAAGAAATCAAAAAACAATCAGCAACCAAAAGCTTCACTGCAGTACACATACGCTTTCAGAAAAGCAAATAAAAG
>NW_013923211.1:0-211 GCF_000517525.1 Limulus polyphemus | reverse complement strand
GTCACCCGATAATGAAAGTTACTCAAATGACCACATTTATAAGTAAACTTCGTAATAACAAATTACAAGTTAACGTGAACAGGTTAGGTTTACTCTTACATATTCTGAAGGCCCGGCATGGCCAGGTGGCTCAGGCGCTCGACTCGCAATCTGAGGGTCGCGGGTTTGAATCCTTATCCCATCAAACATGCTCGCCCTTTCAGCCGTGGAG
>NW_013923210.1:0-211 GCF_000517525.1 Limulus polyphemus | reverse complement strand
GATACTGTGTACTATCAATAACAAGACACAAGATTCAACAGTAATGTGTACTGTCGATAAGAAGACACAGGATTTAACAATACTGTGTACTGGCAATAATAAAACACAAGATTTAAAAATACTGTGTACTGTCAGTAAGAAGACACAGGATTTAACAATACTGTGTACTAACAATAAAAAGACACCAGAATAAACGATACTGTGTACTATC
>NW_013923209.1:0-210 GCF_000517525.1 Limulus polyphemus | reverse complement strand
ATTCTTATATCTTGTGTCTTCTTATTGACAGTACACAGTATCGTAAATCTTGTGTCTTCTTATTGACAGTACACAGTATCTTTAAATCTTGTGTCTTCTTATTGACATTACACAGTATCGTTAAATCTTGTGTCTTCTTATTGACAGTACACAGTATCGTTAAATCTAGTGTCTTCTTATTGACAGTACACACTATCGTTAAATCTTGTG
>NW_013923208.1:0-208 GCF_000517525.1 Limulus polyphemus | reverse complement strand
CTTGTGTCTTCTTATTGACAGGATACATTATTGTTAAATATTGTGTTTTCTTACTGACAGTACACATTATCGTTGAATATTGTGTCTTCTTATTGACAGTACACAGTATCGTTAAATTTTGTGTCTTCTTATTGACAGTACACAGTATCGTTAAATCTTGTGTCTTCTTATTGACAGTACACAGTATTGTTGAGTCTTGTGTCTTCTT
>NW_013923207.1:0-211 GCF_000517525.1 Limulus polyphemus | reverse complement strand
TCATATAACAACAAGACACAATACTTTAATATCACAACAAGGAACAAGACCTTGATATGAAGAAGTCCTTCATGTAACAACAAGACACAATACTTTAACATCACAACAAGGAACAAGACCTTGATATGAAGAAGTCCTTCATATAACAACAAGACCCAATACTTTAATATCACAACAAGAAACAAGACCTTGATATGAAGAAATCCTTCAT
>NW_013923206.1:0-210 GCF_000517525.1 Limulus polyphemus | reverse complement strand
ACAGTATACAGTATCGTTCATTCTTGTAATTTCTTATTGAAAGTACACAGTATCTTTAAATCTTTTGTCTTCTTATTGACAGTACACAGTATCGTTAAATCTTGTGTCTTCTTATTGACAGTACACAGTATCGTTAAATCTTGTGTCTTCTTATTGAAAGTTCACAGTATCTTTAAATCTTTTGTCTTCTTATTGACAGTATACAGTTTT
>NW_013923205.1:0-210 GCF_000517525.1 Limulus polyphemus | reverse complement strand
CTCTAAAGAACTGCACATTTATATATTGTATCCAGAAATAACAATATTATTTAATGTAATACTATACATGAGGAATCTCTAAAGAACTGAATATTTATCTATTGTATCCAGAAATAACAATATTATTTAATGTAATACTATACATGAGGAATTTCTAAAGAACTGTACATTTATATATTGTATCCAGAAATTGTTTGTTTAGAATTAAGC
>NW_013923204.1:0-211 GCF_000517525.1 Limulus polyphemus | reverse complement strand
CATTTTCAAGAATTTATTTAAAAGAAGATCCCAAATTAGGACAGCAACGAGCTCATAAACCAGACAAAATCACAGCAGCAGCCGTTTTTACCTCACAATATAAGCGTAAAAACGTTAATAAAGTAACAACAAATATCTATTAAATCTATAAAGTAAGAAATACATATTGCTACGTCTCTGGTCGTTTGTTAATTTCCCGTATAATTTCTTT
>NW_013923203.1:0-211 GCF_000517525.1 Limulus polyphemus | reverse complement strand
CCTTTATAAGTCTTATATTCTGGTTCTATAAGTACATTGTTCTCCTTTGAAGATAACTAACTTTATTGTGCTTAACGACAAACAAACTGCTTATCTAGTAATAAGTCTTATATTCTTGTTCTATAAGTACATTGTTGTTATCTAAAGATATCTAACTTTATTGTGCTTAACGACAAACAAATTGCTTATCTAGTAGTAAGTCTTATATTCT
>NW_013923202.1:0-211 GCF_000517525.1 Limulus polyphemus | reverse complement strand
GGAGTCGATGTCACCAGAATAAATATAAGAGACAACGTTAACACAACCAAGTAATGAAACAGTCGATGTCATCAGAAAATCTAAGATACAACGTTAACACAACCAAGTAATGAAACAGTCGATGTCATCAGAAAATATAAGATACAACGTTAACACAACCAAGTAATGAAACAGTCGATGTCATCAGAAAATATAAGAGACAACGTTAACA
>NW_013923201.1:0-211 GCF_000517525.1 Limulus polyphemus | reverse complement strand
ACCCGTCTACCATGCAGGATGCAATGGCCAGAGCTCTCGAATTTGAATCCTACGTTAGGTCCAGCACAGAGGTACCGAGGTTGTTACAGTCATCTGGATTCAAGGCCAGAAAAGGTCAGCTTTCAGAGAAGTTTGAGGGACTTTGCTGGCACTGTAACAAACCTGGGAACAAGAGAGCTCAATGCTGGCAACTTCAACACAGGGGAGACGA
>NW_013923200.1:0-211 GCF_000517525.1 Limulus polyphemus | reverse complement strand
AGTTGTTAATCTGGGATCCATTTCGATGCTCCTCTTGATAGCCCTTTTTGTCCTATCCGATGGACCAGGACACTGTTCAGTTTCCTTGCTGTCTTTCCTGAACTGCACGATGATTCTGTTGACTGTTGAAAGCGGGATTCCCAAATTCTGTGAAATTTGCCACTGACTTATTCCACAATCTGCTTGACCAACTATCCTTCCTCTAACAAAA
>NW_013923199.1:0-359 GCF_000517525.1 Limulus polyphemus | reverse complement strand
GATGGTTGATCCTTAGCCTTGCTAGTACAAGCGTTAGGCGTCTGACTGTTAGTCAGCAGGAAGGTATCATGTGTCGTAACTGTCGCACATAAGTTTGAAGGTTCGCACCATTTAATACTTAAGACCTCTGTTTCTATGCGTAGCTTACTTTGGGTAAGAGATATTTCAGTGTCGCGAGTTCTTAAGAAATCTTGCCCTATAATACCATCTGAGGAAACCTAGAGCTAAGTCATTCGTTTTACATCTGTAAGCAGATAGACTTAGACATTAAGACATTAGGTAGATATAATATGCAAATAAAAGTAGGGTGTCCTGTTATAGACGTTAAAATACTCCTGGAAACTTCTTTCCAAGCGTTA
>NW_013923198.1:0-543 GCF_000517525.1 Limulus polyphemus | reverse complement strand
TGTGGTACTGTCAAAATAAAGACACAAGATTTAACGAAGAAGACACAAGATTTAACGATACTCTGTACTGTCAATAAGAAGACACAAGATTTAACGATACTGTGTACTGTCAATAAAAAGACCCAAGATTTAACCAGTACACAGTATCGTAAAATCTTGTGACTTCTTATTGAAAGGACACATTATTGTTAAATATTGTTTTCTTACTGACAGTACACATTATCGAATCGTTAAATCTTGTGTCTTTTTATTTTCTTATTGACAGTACACAGTTATCGTTAAATCTTGTGACTACTGTGTACTGTCAATAAGAAGACACAAGATTAAACAATACTGTGTACTATCAATAAGAAGACACACGATTTAGAAATACTGTGTACTGTCAATAAAGACACAAGATTTAACGACACAAGATATAACAATACTATGTACTGTCAATAAGAAGACACAAGATTTTACGATACTGTGTACTGTCAGTAAGAAAACACAAGATTTAACAATAATGTGTACTGTCAATAAGAAGACACAAGATTTAACGATACT
>NW_013923197.1:0-229 GCF_000517525.1 Limulus polyphemus | reverse complement strand
ATTGTTAAAACTATATAGAAGTAGTTGACAGTATAATATACTGTGTACCTAACCACAGATTGTTTAAACTATATAGAAGTAGTTGACAGTATAATATACTGTGTATATAACCACAGAGTTAAAACTATATAGAAATAGTTGACAGTATAATATACTGTGTATCTTACCACAGATTGTTAAAACTATATAGAAATAGTTGACAGTATAATGTACTGTGTACCTAACTACA
>NW_013923196.1:0-212 GCF_000517525.1 Limulus polyphemus | reverse complement strand
ATGAAAAAGAAAAGAAACAAGAAGAGAGACAACAGCAGTTGCAAGAAAATCTGCAACAGTGGCAGCTCGAACAGCAAAATAAACAAGAAGAAAGATTACAACAGTTGTTGGAGGAAAAACAAAAGAAACAAGAAGAATGAGAAAATAAACAAGAAGAGAGACTACAGCAGTGGCAACTGGAACAAGAAAGGAAACAAGAAGTACAAATGGAA
>NW_013923195.1:0-211 GCF_000517525.1 Limulus polyphemus | reverse complement strand
CAGTGTACATAATTACTTTAGTGATACTACAGTGTACATCATTACTTTAGTGATACTACAGTGTACATAATTACTTTAGTGATACTACAGTGTACATAATTACTTTAGTGATACTACAGTGTACATCATTACTTTAGTGATACTACAGTGTACATAATTACTTTAGTGATGCTACAGTGTACATAATTACTTTAGTGATACTACAGTGTAC
>NW_013923194.1:0-211 GCF_000517525.1 Limulus polyphemus | reverse complement strand
AAAAAGTGTTTTTTTGACGCAAAATTAATAGAAAAATACCCGATAGTGCTTATTTCGTCGGAAAACACAAAATTGAAACATTATAGCATTGACGAAAATCATTATCTCACTATAAATGCTAAAAAAAGAACTTTCGTTACCCTATAGTAAAAATAATCCAAAAGGTGGAGTTTATATGATAAGAAGACTACATGGTTTTCTATAGTTGAAA
>NW_013923193.1:0-211 GCF_000517525.1 Limulus polyphemus | reverse complement strand
TCAACAACCGAAACTGTGAGGTTAATACCCCAACTTGCACGAAAACTAAAACTTCTCTACTGTGAAGGGTAGGAAAGATAAGTTCCAACTTACATCAACAACCGAAACTGTGAGGTTAATACCCTAACTTGCACGAAAACTAAAACCCCTTTACTGTGAAGGGTAGGAAAGATAAGTTCCAACTTACATCAACTACCGAAACTGTGGGGTC
>NW_013923192.1:0-212 GCF_000517525.1 Limulus polyphemus | reverse complement strand
TGATTAAATGTAAATTCAGGAGAGACAAAATCGCATCCACAATACAAATATCCAACACCGGGGCGCAACTCATAACATGGGTCATCATATAACGTGCCCTGGTTTTCAAAGATACTGGCGGAAGTACGAACCAAATTTCGTTAGGGGTACACCGTCTATCTAGTTTAACTTCAACTTCGCTGTCCTCAAATGATTCAGAAAAAAAAATATGT
>NW_013923191.1:0-222 GCF_000517525.1 Limulus polyphemus | reverse complement strand
AAACAATAGCCGCTTACATTAACCTAATACATAATTAACAATAACTTGATTAAACGTACAGAATTTACAAACACAAAATTAAAATACAACAAAGTCTCCTAATTTTACAGGACATATCTTCTTCCGTACTGGCCTCCGTCTCGTTGGTTTCTGCTTCACGTGGGGTTCATCTGCTCCATCAGGAAATGTCCTTTTATCGGTAACAGTCACATCAGTGGTAGT
>NW_013923190.1:0-212 GCF_000517525.1 Limulus polyphemus | reverse complement strand
GCCTCGGTATTTTCGGTGAAAATAGCAATTTTTTAAAACTTGAAAAACACTGCTTTTTTGAAGCATTATTAATAGAAGAATAACGGCTAGTGTTTATTTCGGTAGAAAATTCAATATTGAGACATTATAACATTCACGAAAAAGTATTATTCGCATCCAAAGTAAAATAAAATAGAACTTTTCTTCATTCAGAGTAGACATAAATCAAAAGG
>NW_013923189.1:0-211 GCF_000517525.1 Limulus polyphemus | reverse complement strand
AATACATAATTAATATTCCGGAGAACCAGTAAACGTAAATAATATTCCGTAACAATACATAATTAATGTACTGGAGAACCAGTAAACGTAAACAATATTCCGTAACAATACATAATTAATGTTCTGGAGAACCAGTAAACGTAAACAATATTCCGTGACAATACATAATTAATGTTCTGGAGAACCAGTAAACGTAAACAATATTCCGTGA
>NW_013923188.1:0-211 GCF_000517525.1 Limulus polyphemus | reverse complement strand
GGATACTGAGGTTGCAATAAGACTAAAATAATCAGGTAATCGGGGGTGCTCAGAAACTGTTTTTCCTCTTCGCTCGGTTTGTGAAATTTAGAATCATTCTTTCTGTGAATTGGTAAAATGTTTATGCCGAAATTTAGGCAACTTAATTTGGTTAACAGTTATAAGCACGTGGTTAAAGAATTAACAGACAGTGTACGTGACCAATGAACAG
>NW_013923187.1:0-314 GCF_000517525.1 Limulus polyphemus | reverse complement strand
TCACACATTATATATTAGATGAAGAAAACAATTATGTTGTGGCAGTGTACATTGTAACATAAACGCATGTTAGAACATATCGGTTTACAAAATCACACATTATATATTAGATGAAGAAAACAATTATGTTGTGGTAGTGTACATTGTAACATGAAAACATGTTAGCACATATGGGTTTACAAAATCACACATTATATATTAGATGAAGAAAATTATGTTGTGGTAGTGTACATTGTAACATGAATACATGTTAGCACATATCGGTTTACAAAATCACACATTATATATTAGATGAAGAAAACAATTATGTTGTG
>NW_013923186.1:0-211 GCF_000517525.1 Limulus polyphemus | reverse complement strand
ACAATTAGAAAGTATATACTCAAGGAATGATGGTTATATCAGTTACAATTAGTAAGTATATACTGAAGGAATGATGGTTATACCAGTTACAATTAGTAAGTATATACTGAAGGAATGATGGTTATACCAGTTACAATTAGTAAGTATATACTGAAGGAATGATAGTTATACCAGTTACAGTTAGTAAGTATATACTGAAGGAATGATGGTC
>NW_013923185.1:0-211 GCF_000517525.1 Limulus polyphemus | reverse complement strand
GTAATATTTAACTGTTTCATGGTCTAATGTTCAGTTTTATATCCTGTAATATTTAACTGTTTCATGGTCTAATGTTCAGTTTTATATCCTGTAATATTGTGCCATTATGTTCAGTTTTATATCCTGTAATATTGTGCCATTATGTTCAGTTTTATATCCTGTAATATTGTGCCATTATGTTCAGTTTTATATCCTGTAATATTGTGCCATT
>NW_013923184.1:0-212 GCF_000517525.1 Limulus polyphemus | reverse complement strand
ATACAAGACGATCATCGGACCACTGGTATACATTACAAAGAAACACATTTACACACGTACCTACATTAACATATACATACAAGACGACCATCTGACCACTGGTATACATTACAAAGAAACACATTTACACACGTACCTACATTAACATATACATACAAGACGACCATCGGACCACTAGTATACATTACAATACAACACATTTACACACGTAC
>NW_013923183.1:0-211 GCF_000517525.1 Limulus polyphemus | reverse complement strand
GAGAGATCATACTGTAAGTAGGTACGTTAGACCAACAGTTACATATCCAGACTGACGTGATGTCCTCGTACAATATGAGATCATACTGTAAGTAGGTACATTAAACCAAGAGTTACATATCCAGACTGACATGATGTCCTGGTACAGTATGAGATCATACTGTAAGTAGGTACGTTAGACCAACAGTTACATATCCAGACTGACATGATGT
>NW_013923182.1:0-210 GCF_000517525.1 Limulus polyphemus | reverse complement strand
CATTAATGAAGTAAGCTGTCTGTAAGAAGGTGGTTACCAGGGTATCATCAGTGAAGTAAACTGTCTGTAAGAAGCTGGTTACCAGGGTATCATTAATGAAGTAAACTGTCTGTAAGAAGCTGGTTACCAGGGTATCATCAGTGAAGTAAACTGTCTGTAAAAAGATGGTTACCAGGGTATCATTAGTGAAGTAAACTGTCTGTAAGAAGC
>NW_013923181.1:0-580 GCF_000517525.1 Limulus polyphemus | reverse complement strand
CTTTATGATACACTTTATCTACCCAATGTGTTTTTATGATACAGTTTATCTACCCACATGTCTTTATGATACAGTTTATCTACCCAATGTGTTTTTATGATACAGTTTATCTACCCACATGTCTTTATAATACAGTTTATCTACCCACATGTATCTTTATGATACAGTTTATCTACCCACATGTATCTTTATGATACAGTTTATCTACCCACATGTATCTTTATGATACAGTTTATCTACCCACATGTATCTTTATGATACAGTTTATCATAAAGATACATGTGGGTAGGGGTAGATAAACTGTATCATAAAGATACATGTGGGTAGATAAACTGTATCATAAAGATACATGTGGGTAGATAAACTGTATTATCATAAAGATACATGTAAACTGTATCATAAAGACATGTGGGTAGATAAACTGTATCATAAAGATACATGTGGGTAGATAAACTGTGTATCATAAAGATATGTGTGGGTAGATGTTTATCTACCCACATGTATCTTTATGATACAGTTTATCTACCCACATGTATCTTTATGATACAGTTTATCTACCCACATGTATCTTTATGATACA